>NC_034593.1:105897331-105899807 GCF_900095145.1 Mus pahari | reverse complement strand
TTTTGCAAAACACAAGAAAACCAAGAAGGATGACCATCGTGTGGATACTTCATTCCTCCTTAGAATAAGGAACAAAATACCCATGAAAGGATATAGATACAGAGACAAAAGTTAGAGCTAAGATGAAAGGATGGACTATTCAGAGACTACCCCATCTGGGGAAACTAAACTCTTACTTCCAGAGTGACCATTGATTCAGTTGACTGTATAGTTATGTGTACACTGCTTTACCATATGCAAATCATCTCACAGACCTCACATCGCATGCCACTGGCTCACGTCAACCATGTCAACTCCATTCCATTAATGACTCCAATAACTTCTGCCCCTTATTTGAAATTGCATTGGTGAAGAACTGGCAGAACTCAAGTGTTTGATTCAAAAACTTCTGTTAGCTCCACTTTAACACACAAGACATCCATAGGTGTATTACTTATTTTTCTATTGCTATAGTAAGACATCACGGCCAAGGCAACTTAGAAAAGAAGTTGTTTAATTTAGGCTTACAGTTTCAGAGAGTTAGAGTCCATGGTGGCAAAGGAGCAAAAGCACGGTAAGAGGAACATCCTAAAGCTCACATCTCAAAAGCAATAAACTGGAGGCAAAGAGTACACTGGGAAAGAAAGGCTTGAGTCTTTTAAAACATCAAACCCAGCACCTCCTTTAACAAAGCCACAGGTCCTAATTTCTCCCAAACAATTCCACCAGCTGGTGACCAAGCCTATGCAGGCCATTTTTATTCAAACCACCACAATGTATAAGGATGATACAAGAAGTCTGGCCTCCACTGGAAGAAAACATATGACTCACCCCTATGGAAATTTTGAAAGCTTTAAACTAATTTATCATCTGACCTTAGGAAATAAAATATGTACTGATTATTGTGTCCATAATAATTCACTTCTGACTGAAAATCCTTGGAAGGAATCCCGATCTTCCAACTGCAGGAAGTCTTGAAAGATGAGTAATGTCTACTGGACAATGCTCTAGTGCAAAGAGTAAAAGGACAATGTGGTGCTCTGAGGTCCAGGAACATGGAAGAACTTGGGGGGAAAGAAAGCTCTTGCTATCAGACAAGTCACTTCCAGGGCTGCTAGGTGGTTATATGACATGCCTACAGGCAAAAAGACAATTAATCAAGTGTCATACTCCTTATCTGTGCTCTGAATTAAGCCCAAATTTCAAATGCACCTGTGCAACTGATAGCTAACTTTCTCGCTCAATACTTCATTCCCTCAATATTTCATTGCTAGCCAAGAGTACTTTAAAGCAGACTTTAGGAATGCACATATACCAAGTTACGTAATAAAAATGAAGTTAAGAAAATGGGTGGAAAGAGAACGTTTTGAAAGAAGATCAGCAAAAGGAATTTTCAGTGAGCTATAAATAAGAAGTCCCCAAACACGGTAGAAAGAAAAGACTGACCCCCCCAAAGTTCTCCTCAGCCCTTCTCATGTGTATCATGTGGCATGTGTGCATCTGCACTCACACAGACACAGACACACACATGCAAATACATACACAGAGACACACACAGAAGCACATGATGCTTATATACATGATAATTATGTGTACAGAGAGAGTTTTTAATAGTAAGAGAAAGGTATAAATAAAACAAACCTAGGTTGTTTTCCTTATAACTGCTGGAAGATGAAAATTCTTATTCATCTATGGAAAGGTCAGCAGATTTGTTGTTGTTGTTGTTGTGGTTGTGGTTTTATAACCAAAACTTCTGGAAAATGAGAAGAACACACGTATAAAAAGAGCACAATTAAATATTTAAGTGACACTTGGATGCCATTTAAAGTGTGACAGGCACTGTTTTTAGTGAGCATGACATCATCAACGTCGCCATGTATATTTAGGAAGTTCCTACTAAGTGTCTACCCATAAGAAAATTCCTCCTAAGGATGGATTTCCCACTTTATATTTGGGCAAGCCCCCAAATAGTCAGTCTATGTCTGTGGTTCAAATTGATTTAGATCAGTGGTTTTCAACCATTTTAATGTTGTGTTGACCCCCAACTAATCTTTAACGATAATTTTGCTACTGTTATGAATTGCAATGTAAATATCTGATATGCAGATGGTCTTGAGCAACACTTGTGAAAAGGTTATTCAACCCCCAAAGGGTCATGACCCATTGGTTGAGAAATATTGATTCAGATGAAGTACCTGAAATTCATGAAAGGAAAACTCTACAGAGTGATAAGACTGAAATATGAACAAACTTGAAGTCATATATTTTGTTTATAAACAGGAGCTTGTGATGTGGGGAATCAACTAAACCCCTTAAAGAAAAACTGGACAAAGAATGCCGGCATTCTTGTATACTTCCATTGGTTAGAGATGTATGCACCTCTGAGTAAGAGACATTATATCTGGTACTGGTACAGTGGCAGACAGGTAGATCAATGGTATAGAATTGAAGACCCAGAGATGAACCCACACACCTTTGGTTACTTGATCTTTGACAA
>NC_034593.1:105895340-105896846 GCF_900095145.1 Mus pahari | reverse complement strand
ATGCTGGCAAGGATGTGGAGAAAAAGGAACATTCCTCCATTGCTGGTGGGATTGCAAGCTGGTACAACCACTCTGGAAATCTGGCAGTTTCTCAGAAAATTGGGCATAGTCCTACCAGAAGATCCAGCAATACCACTCCTAGGTATATACCCAGAGATGCTGCAACTTGTAATAAGGACACATGCTCCACTATGTTCATAGCAGTCTTATTTATAATAGCCAGAAGCTGGAAAGAAACCAAATGTCTCTCAACAGAAGAATGGATACAGAAACTGTGGTACATTTATACAATGAGGTACTACTCAGCTATTAAAAATAATGAATTTATGAAATTCTTAGGCAAATGGATGGATCTGGAGGATATCATTCTGAGTGAGGTAACCCAATCACAAAAGAACACACACATGATATGCACTCACTAATAAGTGGATATTAGCCCAGAAACTCAGAATACCCAAGATACAATTTGCAAAACACATGAAACTCAAGAATAAGGAAAACCAAAGTGTAGATACTTAGATCCTTCTTTGAAGGGGGAACAATATACCCATGGATGGAATCACAGATACAGGTTCAGAGCCGAGACTAAAGAAAAGACCATTCAGAGACTGCTCCACCTGGGGACGCATTCCATAAACAATCACCAAACTCAGACAGTATTGTGGATGCCAATAAGTGCTTGCTGACAGGAAACTGATATAGCTGTCTCCTTCAAGGTTCTGCCATTGCCTGGCAAATACAGAAGTGGATGCTCACAGTCATCTAATGGACGGAGCACAGGGTCCCAATGAAGGAGCTAGAGAAAGGACCCAAGGAGCTGAAGGGGTTTGCAGCCCGATAGGAAAAACAACAATATGAACCAACCAGTACCCCCAGAGTTCCCTGGGACTAAACAACCAATCAAAGAAAACACATGGTGGGACTCATGGCTCTAGCTGCATATGTAGCAGAGGAGGGCCTAGTCAGTCATCAATAGGAGGAGAGGCCCTTGGTCCTGTGAAGGTTCTATGCCCCTGTATAGGGGAATGCCAGGGCCAGGATCAGGATTGGGTGGGTTGGGGAGCAGGGTTAGGGGGGGAGGGGATAGGGGATTTTCAGAGGGGAAACTAGGGAAGGGGATAACATTTGAAATGTAAATAAAGAAAATATCTAATAAAAGAAGAAAGAAAAGAAAAGAGACATTGCCTCTTAACTGCAGCCTCCCAGAAACATAGCATATTATTTGGGTATGTCTTACACACATAATTACACGGGGGAACAAAGGCATGGTCTGGTAACACCTCAAAGCAGCTGAGAGCCTCGACTACTCGAGCTTTCCATTCCTCTCTGTTATGTTCCTCTGTGTTCATGTTTGTACGTGCTGTGTGACTTCCTGGGAAAACGTGAGCATCTCCTTGTCACAGATCAGACCAAAGTAACTCTTACTTACACACACACACACTCACGCGCACACACACACACACACACACACACATACACACACACACACACATACACACACACACA
>NC_034593.1:105881125-105894580 GCF_900095145.1 Mus pahari | reverse complement strand
AGATTCTGTATGACATGGAAGAGTTTGTTCCTAAAACAAAGCGCTCTGCCTTTCTCTCTCTCTCTCTCTCTCTCTCTCTCTCTCTCTCTCTGTGTGTGTGTGTGTGTGTGTATCTGTGTGTGTCTGTGTGCACGTGTGCATGTGTTTTCACATGTGTACACACACATGAGCCACAGGGGAGGTCCACGTGTATGAACAGGTATATGAATGTCAGAAGTCAGCCTTGGCTGTTCTTTCACAGGTGCCACCCATCTAGTTGTTTAGGTAATGTTCCTCTTTGGTCTCATGAAGTGGTCCCCAACCTTCCTAATGCTGTGATCCTTTAATACCGTTCCTTAAGTTGTGACGACTTCTAATCATGAAATTCATTTTTAGTTCATATATGTAATTTTGCTATTGTTATGAATCATAATGTAATGTAAATATCTGACATACAAGGTATTGGACATTCTACCCCCAAGGGCTCATGACTCACAGGTTGAAAATCATTGGTCTAGAGCTTACCAAATGATAAGGCTTTCTGACTAGAGAATCCATGGGACCTGCTTGTCTCTGCCTCTCTGGAGTCATGATTGCAAGCTATTCAGTATCATTCCTGGTTTTCTTCATGTGGGTTTGGGAATAAAAGCCAGATTCTCTTGCTTTCATCATCAGCCCTCTCCCCACTGATCATCTCCCCAGACCCATGTCTATCTTTGTTGGTTGGTTGGTTGGTTGGCTGTTTGGGGTTTGGGGTTTTTTTTTTTTGTTTTTTGTTTGTTTGTTTGTTTTTTGAGACAGGGTTTNTCTGTGTAGCCCTGGCTGACCTGGAACTCACTCTGTAGATCAGGCTGGCCTCAAACTCAGAAATCCACCTGCCTCTGCCTCTCAAGTGCTGGGATTAAAGGTGTGCACCTCCACTGCCCAGCACCAACTGGATATCTTACATTTACATTGTGGGAAAAAAAGGTATTTCAGAATATTGGACAGAGAATCTTATAGAGTTGGTGATATGAAAAAAACACTGTAGACACTTGCCTCACCAACGCTAGTCTCTCTTTTAAAAATTCTTTTAACGTTTCTTTGATTTGTGTGTGTGTAGTGTGTGTGACTGCAGGCAGCAATGCACATGCCACAGCATGCATGTGGAAGCCAGAGGACAATTTCTGAGAGTCATTTTTCTCCTTGCGAGTTCCGCCATGTGGGCGCTAGAGATCAAACTCAGGTCATCAGGCTTAGTGACACGTACCTTTCTGACCTGCTTAGCTATCTTGCCAGCACTGTATTTCAGTGTTACTGTGGATAGAAGTCATCCATTTTCATTTTCTCCATTACAAACAAACAACAAAGATAAACACAGGCAAGCGAAGATGACCATCCGAGTTTGTCTTTCTATATTCACTGAGCATGCTGGGAAAACCCACAAAGCGATACTTCTGAGATAATTCAGTGATGGTTACTACTTCCAGATATATTGAAAGTTGAAGGCTGTGATGGAATTCTCAGTCTGAAGGACAGAGGATTCAATTTGCAAATCTTGAGCGAAATGAAATACCCTTTTTTCCCTCCTTCTTCTAAGTCTTAAATAAGCCACAAAGATGGCAAAGCTTGGATTTGTGATCATCCTCACAGAGCCAGAGCCTTCTTACATGCTGAATACACAGACATAGCCAAGAAGAATGAGTGCTCTTGATGATTACCAGAATTCCTCTGTGTGTGATGCTTTAGCATACAGTAGAATTTCCACTCAACTGTGAAGCGCCCACACACTTTTTTCAAGCATATGCCACATCAAAAAACTTTCCAGAATGTAATTGTTTATGGAAGCTCCTGAAGAAAATGAAGACAATATTATGAAATAAAACAAACTGGGATTATGTTTATATTTGGACTGTGATGTTTTGAGACTCTAATTCTGTAACTTAAAAATCTCATTTAAAAGATCAGCTTATGCAATAACAATTTAAAATGCCTCCATCCCTTTAGCAAAAATCCCCATGCTAATTATGTGAGGCTCACAGTTCAGCCAAGTTCCTTTGTTTTCTTTTATCTCTTGAAGGAGTGGGGTAGCCACGCATCCATAAGTGCCTGCCATTGCAAGATAATAATAGGATGAATTTTTTCTCTTAAGTTTTTGTGCTTTATATATTTCTAAAAATTGGTATAGAATATGAAAAGGAAATGAAACTGAAAATGGAGACAACTTCAACATAAAAGCCCTTCTCTTCAAAGAGGAAGGATTCAGAGGAATAAAACAACACAGATTTTTCATTATCTTTATTTTATTGCTATTAAAATATAGATTAGTAATTTAGTAATAATAATTTGTTTTCAACCACCTATGGTAATAATGTGTAGAAAAAAATTAGATGAGTCTTAAGGCAATGTTTTCATGGTCATTGTTAATGGTCATATAATAAAATCATTTAGATGAGACTGGTATATAGTTCCATTGGTAAAAGTGCTTGCCTGACATGCATGAGGTCCTGAGTTTTACCCTCAGGATGACCTAAACAAGGCATTGTGGAACATACCTACAATCTCAGCATTCAGAAGGCAGAAGTAGAAATTTCAAAAGTCTGAGGTTATCCTCTGTTATATCGGGAGCTTGAGGCCAACCTGGTCTATATGAGATCCTCTCTTAACACAGAAAGTTTTCTCACAGGCAAATCTTCTGTTACTGCCAATGCATTTTAGTAAAAATGGAAGCTGGGTTGCTAAAGTAAAAGCATAGAGCATTACACAAAGCAACCTCTCAACATTGTTCATCAAAGTTCTTGGGACTATCAGTCAGGCATGCTACTGTGGATCCTGTATAATTTGATTGAGGAACTCTTCATTTTGCTTAACACATTCTACTTGGAACAACATCCAGGTTAGGTAAGACCGAACATTAGCTTTACCTCAGAAATCTGAATTGCCTTTCTGGCAGTGAATACCTCCCAATGAGACCATGCCAGCCGGGCGTGGTGGCACACGCCTTTAATCCCAGCACTTGGGAGGCAGAGGCAGGTGGATTTCTGAGTTCGAGGCCAGCCTGGTCTACAAAGTGAGTTCCAGGACAGCCAGAGCTATACAGAGAAACCCTGTCTCGAAAAAAAAACCCACACACACAAAAAAAAAAATTGGTAGAGACCATGCCTCTCACAAAGGATTGCCTTCATTCCTCTTCAGAAGAGAAGAGGAAACACAAGAAAAGGTACCTGGGGGAGAGTCACAGTTCCTACTTTATGGATGCGAAATTCCCAGGATGCTATAAAATCACCACGGTCTTCAGCCATGCGCAGACAGTCAGTCATCTTGTGTGTTGGTTGCTCCACTGTCCTCTGTCAGCCTACACTCAGAAAAAGAAGGCTGACAGAAGGATGCTCCTTCAGGAGGAAGCAGCACTGAAGGCCCCTAATTCAAGATGAGTGGGGACCTTCCCAATAAACGCTTTGTGGTTTATATAGTGTTTGTCTTGTTTAACTGATAGGAAGGGGTACCTCAAGTATTCCAGGGTAACCAGAAGAGTGATCCTTTTGGGTCAAGAAGGTCTTGAAGATTAAATTCCATTCAAAGGTGAAATTTAAGGGCCAGAGACCTGTTTCAGCCAGCAGAGACACTTGATAACAAGCCTGTCTTATGTCCCCAGAACCTAAATGGTAGAAGGAGAAAACAGACTCCCTCAAGTTATCTCTGGCTTCCAGACTTGGATCAGGACATGTTTGTGTTCCCTTATTCCTTAACTCAAGCAAATAACTATAAGAAAAAAGGTAAATAAACTGAGGTTTAAGTGTTAGTAAAAAAAAAGAAAAATCTGAATGGAAGTTGAACATAAAAGGTCTCTTTGGCTTCATGGTGTAATAGCAGGGAAAAGGCCATCCTTCACTGAATCTGTTTGAATCCAGTTTCTAAGGCTCTGTTCCTGCAGTGCTATCTGCCATGATTCCCGCTCTCCCTTCTTTAAATCCTTTCTCTACCCCACCTTTGTGTTAACATAGGTATGATTCATGAAGCGCTGGCCCCCGTATGAAGCTGCTGCATGGGATCTCTGCCCAGGGTGGTACCAAAACAGTAATAACTGAGTGGTTCATCCATTCACAAAAAAAAAAGAATTAGACTCCTTCCTGTGGAACATCAGACTAACAGGAAGGGACCCAGAATTGAAGGGAAACACATAAAAGTTAAAAATGCTTCATGGCAGAGTAGAATTGTATTTATCACATGAAGAAGTGGCAGTAAGAGCAATTTCATTGGGTCATCATCAGGATATATAAGATAATACATATGTTTTCAATGCAACCTCTGCATAAAGAAGAGAAAAATAAGATATATCTTATAATTCATAACAAAATTCTCCTTGAAGATTCCTTAATTAATGGTCTGTTTTGAATTCAAATGTTAGAGGTATTGTAGTTTTGTGTTTTAAGGATAAATGCTGGGAGATGCCTACGGACCGCATCAGCAACCAGCGTGGCCCAGTAACACAGAGTTCTGTCATGGCATGCATGCCTTGGTGGTAAATAACAGCTGTCTTGCTGGACTTAAGATCACTCATCAAGAAGGAAACCATGCCTGGTACTGGAAACTTCGTTAGTTATTCAGTGTTAGTGGAGTCATGAATGTGAGAGGAGAATTTACAACCACCAATTTCCTAAGCCAGCATAATCCCTCTCAACCATCTAAACAGTTGTGCATCTGCCCACAGATGATAAGTATGGTGGCTACCCCTCATCAGGGGAACATCTCTTTGACACAGAAACCACTGTGGAGAGCCACGGGCAATTAAAATTCAGATTATGAAGCCCAGTCCCAGTGAAAACATCTACAAAACAATTTTCACACCTAAGGCTCAGGAAACATTGCAGAAGAGGGGACAGAAACATTGTAATAGCCAGAGGAATGGAGTCTGCTGTGAGATTGCCTTCTAGAGATGTCAGAAGCTATACTCATAAAGTCTCACCCACATGGTTGCCTCAATGAGCTGAATAAGGACAACAACAAATGATATGCCAACGTGGAAAGAGAGAAGAATATGAGGCATCAACCCTACACAGAGAACTACAGGTACTAGGGAATGCTGGGAGTGGGAGAGTCTTCTCCAAGGAAGGGCACCCCAAGTGGTTATCTAAACCAAATGCTCAGTCCTGAAAACATAAATACAAGTAACATTATATAGACTGAGCAGGTTATATTTAGGAATATAGTAGGTGTACACACACACATGCATTCAGTAGCAATTAATGAAAAAACACAACATGAATTTGAGAAAGCACAGAGGAGGCTATATAAGAAGGGTTTGGGAGGAGGAAAGGGAAGGGGGAAATATTTGTAGTTATATTTTAATCTCAAAATGACTGAAACAAAGAAGTAAAATTTACTTGGCCATCACTGCATGTGCTCTTCACAGTTGAGTACTAAGCTAGGTTCACTTCCCTTGGAACCCATCCCTAGACCATCTTGTCATTCCTGGATGCAGAACATCCACTTTCTTCCCACATGACTGATGTGGCCACAAACAGGAAAAAATGCTATGAAAACCCATGGGTGGCATTCTCCAGAAGCCAGAACTAATTGAAATTAAAATTCACACACATTTTAGACTCCAATCCTGACTTAGCTATTATTTTAGCTATATATTCTCTGTGTCCTCAGCTTCCTCCATTATAAGTCAGGGGAAAACATGCTATTGGTGAGTATTGAAGGGATAAAGATGCTTTTACACATACACACACACACACACACACACACACACACATACACACACATACACACACATACACACGTGTGTGTATATATTATATAAAAATAAAAATATATTATATATATGATAACTTTTTATTTTTGCAATTTTAATGTAATTGCATCATCTTCCCCTTCCCTTTCTTCTCTCTAAACCCTCCTGAATACCCATATACCTTCTTTTTCAAATTCCTGGCTTCTTTAATAATTGTTACATGTATATGTGTGTGTACATATGCACACATGCACACACACACATATTTGTATTGTGTGTTTTTAGGGCTATTTGGTTTTGGATAACCACTTGATGTGCTATTTTTGTTGGCTTTTCAAGACTATAGCAGATTCTCAGTGCTGGGAACAAGAATAAATAAAATGTTCACAGATGAGCTGACCTCCCCAGGGGCAGCTGTCAGACAATAACTGAGGTCAATCGGAGGCACCTTCTGTATGGTTTCTCACAGATTCCCAGTGGGGTTTGAATCCCACCAGTCCTGAGTGGTAACCAACAAAGCAGGAGCACCCAATGGCCTTCCTCTACTTTCTGTGCATTATTTCTGTTCTCTTTCTTTTGTATCCTCTGACTTTCAAAGTAGCCTGATTGATCTCAAGATGGGGTTATCTCAGATTTTTCTTTCCTGGAAGCCTACTCAGAATAAGATAAATAGTGATTTGGTTTGGGTTTTGGTTTTGGTTTTGGTTTTGGTTTTGGTTTTGTTTATTTCCGTGATGGGGATTGAACCTAGAGCTTGCTTACCGAAGACCCAGTGGTCCTGTATATTCAATCTGACCCCTGGCAAAATTGGAAGCTAATTTTCAACAACTCTGTCTTACGTGTACTAGAACAAAGTAAATAAAACTTTGTGTTTGGTCTTGAAATAAAGATTGACCCACAGTGGTTACATCAGTGCAACTACAACCACAGCTCTATCCACACACTCTTAGTCTGTGGAAGAACTTGCAGATCATTTTTGTTCGTGGTATCTATTGTCTTGATCCTGCTATGATACAGTCGAATAAGCTAAGAACTGTTGGTTCACCTCCAATATATTTACAAATGAACAAAATAGATGAGTAGCCAAGAGATGGGCTATACTTTTGAGCCAGTCAAGAAATAAAATACTCCTATCTTCTATTACATGGCAAATAATGCAGCATTAACCATGTTCATAAAGCAATCAAAGAGGTTCATTGTTTTGAAGAAGTCAAGTCTCATCTCATGAGGCTCCTTGCTTCCTCTCTCGACCATTTGTTTTACGATTGACTATCAAGCATTTCGTGGAATTGAATCAAATTTGACCTGCATTTTAGATGATTCCATCATCACATAGCTTTGATAATTCTGTCAGAGAAAATAATGCATCTTTCAATGGAAAAATAATTCTATGTAAAGCAAACATGATTATTGTTATATATTAAAGTCTTCTCTTTAAATCACTACTGAGTTTTCTTTCCCATTCTATTTGTTTTTCTTCTTCAACCTTTCTTTGTCACAAGTGCTAAACAGATAGTTGTAGAAATGTAGAACAAAACACAGAAAATAGAAAAAAAAAAGAGCTTCCTTTTGACATTTTCTCTTTGAAGGACCATATCTAAATCTATTTATACATAAAATGATCTTTCTGATTTTCATCAGAAAATGGCAGATAGTGAAATTCTTTTTGAAATATTTAAGTTATTTTATTATATTTATTCATTTACCGTGGTGTATATGTACCTGTGTGTGTGTGTGTGTGTGTGTGTGAGTTTGAGTGTGTATATATGTGTGTGAGTTTGAGTTGAGAGAGAGAGAGAGAGAGAGAGAGAGAGAGAGAGAGAGAGAGAGAGAGGAAGGAGAGAGTTTGAGAGTGTTTACTCGTGGAGCAGAGGACAAATTGCTGGAGTTTGTTCTCTCTTTTCACCATGTGTGTCCTAGGATAGAACTCCAGGCCTGGGAGTGGGGGGTGCTAAGTGTCTTTTTCCACTAAGCCATCTTGCTTGTCCTATTTAGTATATTTGCAGTAGAATTAAATATAGAAGGAGCTCCATATCTCACTTCTAAAAAGTCAAATTTTTGCTTTACTAGTTCCCAAACCTAGATCAAACACCTACTTTTTTTTTTGGCTTAGAAAAGTGAAAGCTGTCTATAATATTGACAAAGCATGTAGAAAAGACAAGAGAGAACAACCCTTCTACCCACAATCCACTGGGGAGAGATCTTCTAGGGGAAAGAATTGGTAAGTACAGATGTCAGGGGTTCAAGGTGAAAGGTCAGTGGTTGAGCTTCAATGACTGGTCTTAAAGAGGCAAACCAAACCAAACACAAACACAACACCCTTGAAGGTGCAGGGTAAGGAAGATAGAAGAAACATGTACCAACTCTCTAAAAGTCTAGTTGTGTGACCTCATCACAGATCAATAAAAATTTCCACACACTGAACCATGAAAAGGTAGTTCTGATCAACATAAACCTGTTTCATGGGATTTCTGAGGAATTCTGGTTTTCAGGTCTTGTTTATCTGTCCTTCCTTTTACCCCATCACGGACCAACCTGGGCTAAGCCCTTTAGGACATTGTCAGTGGCATTGTCATTTCTGAAAGCCTGCTTAGACCTAACAGACCTGGGGTCTAGGTGTGATGCTGGGCATCCCTGTGAGTTCCAGCTGAGGTCCAGGAGTGAGTCTGGGCATCCCTGTGGACTTCGGAGTCAACACTGTGGATGTGAAATGTCTCTTCTCAACATCCCGGAACTATGTATATCATATGAACTTACGTGCAGTCAGAGGGATGTGAAAGGATCATGAAATTGGCCATGCTGATGCTGTCACCTCCTTAGAAAGATTCTACACAAAGCAGAAATTATACATAATTACAGAAGAAGAGCGGTTTTTGTTCTATGTGATGAGTAGCCAAATATAGGAAATACATACTTATTGTACTTATGCTTCAAATAGGAATTCTGCTTTTGCTAAATGATTTATTGGTTACAATTTACAAAATTACCATATATAAGATTAAAAAGTGTGGCTGTCACTTTACTTGAACTGCATCAAACCAGAAAAAATAAATAAATAAAATTGAAAGGTTTTGTCTCCTCTAGTTTCAAAGGTGTTGTCATGGGAAAGTTCTGTGTCCTCATTCTGAAACTCAAGCTTCATCTCCTGGTGACTAAGAGTTTTGGGTATTTCTTCAGTTTCAGGATGTAGAAAGACAGCTGCCTCTTTCCTGCCTCCCCTATGCCATTTAACAGCCTCCTACTCAGCCAGAATTGGCAGAGAGGCTGAGCAGAGAATCTGCTCCATAAAGGGAATTATAAACAGGATGTATTCATACAACAGGAAGGGAAAATGAAGCCGATTTCAGCACAATGTGAATTGATTTACTTCAAACAATGACTATCTTCCTATCAAGGCTATACAATTAAGGTCTTGCACACTTAGATTTTCCTTAAAGTGGTGAATTTTCTCTCATTAAGAAAATTAGAATAATCTGTCCACTCCCACTCTTCTGTATGCATAATTACTCCTTAAACTGTGATTATTATGCTTAAGAAAAGTCAGCCTTGATTTAGCCCACCTGGTCCCCACCGCCCACCTTTACTTCAATCCATGGATTCTCTTTGTTAACTGCTTTTCGGATTCTTGAGTGGAGATGGTGGAGATCTGGTGCAATGAGGCCACAACTATCCATGCTCTTTGGAAGGCAACTGTGCAGGTCTTACAGTGAAAAGGAAAGCCTATTTCCTTTCTTTTTAAACCTGAGTTGGCCTAGTGGCTTGCTTCTGCTAAGATGTTATAGTAGTAACAGCCTATCCCCTATAAACCCTACTTGGTTTGTTTTCCTTTTGAAAACATGTCACCATGCTGCTACGACATGAATGAGCCTGAACGAATCTCAGAGGCTGAGAGAGAACATATGGAAAAAGAGTCTCATTGCTCCAGCTGATGCCAAATGGCCTTGAAATATGTGAAGACAGTCGTCCAGCCAAATGCAGGAAAGCCACTCACTGGACCCATGGCTGATTCAGATGCGTGAGGGGCTTGTAACCCATATGATGTAATAAATAATTACTTCGTAAAACCATTCCTTTAGGGGCATTGTTACACAGCAGCACTGACTGGTGCATTAAAATTTAATCGTCTCCTTTAAACATTGTATTTTAGATTTCTTATAGGTCTTTAGTATGTGGGCACAGATTTACAATACAAGCAATACTTTAGAGTCATGCATTGAGACTTTTCACATGGACTGAGTGTGTGTGATATACTACTTTCAACACTTATTCATACTTAGCTTATATGGCCTCTGTATTAGTCAGCTTGGAATATCATAACAAGTTACTTAAGTTGTGTGGTTTTATTAATGACAAAAAGTTCTTTCTCAGAATTCTAGATGCTGACAAGTCCAAGATTAAGGTACAGACTGATTGGTTTCTTTGATGGGGGGCGCCTGTGTTCCTGATCTGTCTGCTGTTCATTTCTCATGGCATCCCCAGAAATTGAAGCAGGAAGAGATAATGACAGGGAGGGGGAGGAGGACAGAAAGAGACAGTGGGGACAGGAGAGGGACAATCTGCTTTCATGTCTAATCTTAAAGCAAATGACACAAATCCCACTGGATCCCACTCATATGACCATGTTTAATTACTTCCTTACTCCATGTTCAATCTCTTTGGAAATTAGAGCTTCAGCTTATCAATTTTAGAGGATATAATTCAGTTCATAACCGTACTGCATAAAGAGACCTTTCCTTGGTATCTAGTATTTACATTTAGATTTTCCTAGCAAAGGAGATTAAAAGCAAACAGACAAAAGCCTTATTTAAATTAGTCTTCATAGTGTTCATCCAAACCATCCGTGCTAATAATTCTTTAATATGTAATAAGTTCTTGCTATGTCCATGTACAAATATCTAGTCAGTTGAAATAGAGCATTTTAAATTCAATTTAGCACAAATACTTTTTCTATAAAGTTAGGAAGTAAATAATTAGTAAACTAAAAGAATTTTCATCATTTGTAGGCAAAATGGCCAGGTCATTCCTTCCCTGCCTCGTGTGTTGGTTGATATTGCATCTTATAGTTTCCAGGACTATATTTAAACTCACCAGCAATACCATCTAAAGTCTCTGAAGGTTGTTTCTTCTTAATGACATTGGAAGGTTTCCTAAATGGAGTAATTGATCATGTAAACCACATGGTTCCCATGGCAACCTTAAGATAATATTAAAAACTATATAAACATCTTTCTCCACAAGAAAAAAATTACATACAAGGAATTTCTTTCAAGATAAACAAAATGCCTTGGATTTTGTTTGATATAAATAATGTTTCTAGTAGCATAGATGCTTCTCTGTTAGTCATTATGTGTATGAATTCAGTCTCTTTCTTTAGAGTGTACTATGTATTATGTTGATTTTTGCAGACTGCCTTTTTGCCATCTTGAATTATTTTAATTGATTTATCTAGTCTCTAAAGTAGACTTCAGTAAAATTTTATAATGTGTTAGGTACTATTATTAGTTCTAGGGATGTGGTGACATTCCAGTAAAAATAAGGTACTACTCCAGGAACCTTACAGCTAATGTTGAAGATGACAAGCTCCAAATGAATATGAAGTATACTATCCAGTACCACAATCTGTTATGAAAAAGCAAATCAAGATAAATGGATAGAGGAATCCAACCTGATATTTAAGCAGACCTGTATGTGTTTGTGTGTGTAGGTATGCGCACGTGTCTATGAGTCTATGTATCCAGTGGAGGGAAATATTCGAGCAAAAGAAATAGCCACTGTCAGGACCTTTAAATTTTGTTTTATTTTAAAATGTTATGCTCAAGTAATATTCCCTATTCTTTTAATCATATTTTTCTTAGGTGTTTTGTTTTATAGAGACAAGACCTTATATAAGGAGACAGAAGCTTGGAGGGTTCTAAGATCAGTTGTTGGGGCTGAAGTGACGGTGCTGTGGTTAAGATCACTGGCCGATCTTTGAGAGGAACAGGTTTAATTTTCAGTATCCACATGGCAGCTCATAACCACCACTAATCCTATACACGTACACTGATATACATGCAATACACATAAAATAAAAATAAAGAAGCTATAAAAAAAAAAAAAGATCTGGTAGTTGAAGCACTTATGTCTATCCAGCCTTGCCAGGCTGTTCACATCTCATCTCAGAGTTAGTGTTAAGCTTGGGTTTGTCAGCTTATTGGTCACCTTTTGCTCCACTTCCTATCACCAACTTATTCAAAGTATTTATCATCACCTAAAACACTTAAGATCTTTTGCACACTGTTTGAAACATGGAAGAGTTCATGGATAGATAAACCATGGTGCTCACCAACCCCAAACTGGATATTCTTTCTGCTCAGCTATCAGGATAGGAGGCAGAGCTCCTGCAGCAGAGGACAAGCATTTAAACTCTCATGATGCCATCTACCAAGTATGGAGGTCATAAAAATGCATATTTAATTATACTTAAGACCTCTAGGTTGCAAAATGAAGATCCATTCATTCCAAAAATAACTATTTATACATCAGTAGGTGCCAGATAACTATTAGTATATGTGTTTGGTGATAGAGTAACCAGCAAAAAGACACAATTAATACTCAGTGAATGGGACTGTTAAAAGATTTATATATGATATATATAAATCAATACATGGAACATTATAACAATAAATTTTAGGTGTATGTTTCTTCCTACAGAAAACACACCTCTCACCCCAAAGGTGTTAGTGACAGGGGATTATTAAACTAAAGGGCCATGGCCCTGGAGCATAAGATGCTCCTGTGGGGTCTCTGCAAACACAAAGGCCAGCAGGATGTTGATTTCCATGAGGCAAGAAACAAGTATAGTTCAACATGATGCAGTAGCCAGTGTTGGTTCAAACTCTGAGAGTTTGACAGTGGATCATTTAAAACAGGTATAGAAGTAATCATAGCATAATCATAGCATATGTTGGTGATAACTCACTTCTGTATACATAATAAATCTCAAGGCATGACTACATCAAAATCTTATATAATATACATATAACGTCTTCCATAAAGATAGGCTTCATAGATTAACTGAGAAAGCAGGATCCAAGTAAACAAAGTATATGTTAAGGTCTGGGTGAAGATAACACTATAGGTTGATTGAGGAACATAAGAGTCTGGGAGTAGCTAGGTATGAATAGCGTGGCCATACAGTTAGTATATATATATATACATATATATATATATATATATATATATATATATATATATATATATTTTCTTGGAGATTTTATATCAACAAAACAAAAAAATCATAAATCAAAACATTTTTTCTAAACATGTTTGTTAGGTAACCCAGCAAACATCTGCAGACTTGGAAGTCATTGAGGATGGAGTTTCCCCTCAGAATCAATTTAGACAACCTAACACTAAAGTCTCAGCCTTCAGACTGTTTGAAAGAATGGGATCTGCAGTGTTTGCCTATCCCTGCATGCAGACTTGACATTCTGAACTCCCCAAAAGATCGCAAGTTGACTATCTAGCTAAGAGTCTTTTCTTTTCTTTTTCTTTTTTTTTTTTTTCATGAAGAACAAAGCCATACTGTTGTCTCTTCCCTTAAGAATTAATCCTAATGGAGCTGTCAATCACTTGGCCAAGAAAACACCCCTAAAGGAAGCCATATAGTCTGTGGATTGTACAACCACTCTGGAAATCAGTCTGGCGGTTCCTCAGAAAATTGGACATAGTACTACCGGAGGACCCAACAATACCTCTTCTGGGCATATACCCAG
>NC_034593.1:105873054-105880375 GCF_900095145.1 Mus pahari | reverse complement strand
ATAGGAAACTTTCGGGATAGCATTTGAAATGTAAATAAAGAAAATAATATAAAAAAAAAAGAAGAAGAAGAAAGAAAGAAACAATGTGAGGCCTACCTAAAAATCTAAGTTGACACTCTCACGCCTAAAAGCATTTTCCTCCACAGTGGTCTCTGTCCACTCTGAGTGACTGTGGCCATGGCCCACTCTCAGTCATGAGAGTTTCCTATTATTCTGGTATTAACTCTGTCTTCTACACTCTATGTGTCTCATTGCCACAGACTGGCCTCACTTGGGGCCCCGATCTGTGTGGAACTGGGTCTCTTGGTTGCAGGTGAGCGAGGATTTGGTGAATGAGTGACAGACAGTCCACACAAGAGAGAGTGTGTAAAACTGAATGCATTCTCATAAAGTGAACACCAGTGTTATAAAGTACAGAGAACAAAGGGGTAGGATGTCACAGCAGGCAAAGTACATTGAAGTTACTTGACACAAAACAGAGGAATGACTTTAAAGGGACTTACAGGAGCCAGGTAATGTTTACAGTTAAGATAAAGCAGTTCTGCCTAAGGTCAGCTAAAGACAGGTAAGGATTTCACACCCTAGTCACAGTTTGTGCTACTCCTTTGAGCCTTGTGAAAGCTAGTACCAGGGGGTTCTGCACTAGCAGACCTTTTCATGAATAATGTAATACCACAACCTCCCCTATTTCCTAGGTCTTGGTAAATACTTGCATATGAAAGTAACCTTTTCACTGAATTTTGAGCTCCTGGCTTTAAGGAATTTTTAGGACTTTGGAACACTGGCTTTAAGGAATTTTTAGGACTTTGGAACACTGGATTTAAGGAATTTTTAGGACTTTGGAACACTAGTGGAAACTTCACCTACGATATAAATTTAATCTTTAAAGGCTTTAATAATATTGAAAGAGAGCATACACCATACTAGCATGCGGATAGGGTTCGTGTATATAGATTATAGAAAATGCCAGGACTCCAGGAAGCTGAATCTCCTTGAGACTCTTTTTTAGGACTCCTTCAGGTTTTTAGGCCTGTTGTGAGCCACCACTGAAGTAGGCGTGGCATCTCATATAGTTTATTGAAAAGAGATCATGAAGAAAGAAAAGCTGAGAGAAGGCCAGAAGTGCCTGCTAATGTGTAGCTGGGAAGCTCAGGTAGATGGGTTATAGTAGAGAGGGACAATCTCTGTTGTAGATCTCGGGTGCTCTATGATGACATTCTTAGCTTTTAGGGTGGTATGAGATAATAGTCAGAGAAGCTAGTACATTTCAAAAGACTTCACCACATGGAAAATGGAGAGTATTGGATCCGACACAGAGGTGACTGGTGTCAAAAAGGGATGCCTGAGATTTTAGGTGACTTTGCCCAACTGTTAGTGGTCAACCCAAAAAGGAATGTCTATTGAGAAAGTCTGTCTCCCTAGATAAGCCATCTCACCATGGGCAAACAATGTCAGGGAGGAGAGACTGCAGACCAGCACTAGGTAGACCCCTATGGCTGCAACAATTCCTCATTCCTAAGCTTCCCAAGCCCACCCACATTCAAGGTCCCAGTCAACTTTTCCCTCTTACATGCCCTCTACTTTTTCTAGGAAAGAGGCTGCCTCTCACTGTATGTGATAACATACATAGTCTCATCTGTTGAAGCTCATACTCTCAGCTTCTTCTGCCTTCTGTATCTTTAGAGCTCCTCTGGAATCCAACTGTAGCCAGTGAATGGCTATTGAGAGGACAAAAGACAGCTCAAGAAAATTTTGCCTCTAGTTTTGTGAGATACCAATTCTCAGAAATTTTCAAAAGTCCAGTCAGGCAACCAACCTTGTAGAAGCATTAAAACAGCTGTTGTTTTAGAAAGTACGTGGCACTCTCTGGTCTTCCATTAGATGTCAAATTATAATTTGTATGCCTCTCTGCTTGCCTTTAGAGGTCAGTTTTATGCAACATAAAAATAAATTTAAAGGAAAAGGACTATAGATAAAAAAGTTCTTTCGTAAGGCAGCCAATTCAGAGAGGCATACTTGGAAGTACTAGAAAATACACACAGAATCTGACAGATTAATAGACATAGAATAGAAAATGATATAAGTTAACCACATCTAGACCTCTGGTAAGAATATGAGTTAATTTTACACATTAGAGAAAAATTGTAATAGTACCAAATCAAAACGAATTGAAATACATTCTATAGAACAGCAATTAGGAATAAGTTCTGGGCCAAGCATGGCATGAATGAATTTATTAGGTAATGCATTTCATCATTGTTTCTCTAGATGTTATACAAGAAAGAACTCATGTCTACAAAAAGAATAATAATAAATTACAGTACATTTGTACAATGGGATATTGCATACCAATTAATTTTAATTAATGGAAAAGTATGGAGAGATCTCAAAAATATAACCTTGAGTGAAAAGCAGTCGAAGCTTCATTCATTTACATTTTTGCAATAAATATTTTATTAAGCATTTTCTATATGCTAGATATATAAGGCTGTCCAAAGGTACAGGACTTCAGCACAAAAGGTGGTAATGGGCAGGTCAATGATCTCAAAATTCCCACACATCTGTAAAAGGCAAGCTCTGTGGAGCAGACAAGTAAGAAATAACAGTGTGATACATCAAAGATGGGGTGGAGAAAATTGTAGCACAATATGGTGTGAGAGTGAAGAGAGTGTTTTGTGTAGGATACACAGAAAGAGGTTCTTATTTGAAGCAGAGATCTAAAAGAAGTAGAAGGCAGATAGGAACAATCTGTTTCCAAAAACAACTTCAGTCAGTTCTTCTTACCCATTGATTCCATATCACAAGATTCATCTAATTTTGTGTCTCAAGTAGTAAGGAAAATAGGTATCTGTACTGACTATATACATGACATTTTCATCATGATACAGAGCAATTACATATACCACATATACCTTATATTGGTTGTGATAGCTAATCTAGAGATGTTTAAAGTATAAAGAAACCTTGAGAGAATAATGCACAACTACACCATTTTATATAAGGGTCTGGCGCATCCATGGACTTGTGCATCCTCTGAACTCCGTCTCAGTCCTCTGTGAATTCTGAGCATAACTGCACACACCTGACAAAAGATTTGCTGCCTTTACAAAATAGCAAGGCGAGCACTATGACAATGGAAAGAGACATGGCAGCAAAGAAGTAAACATTTGCTTTGCTATGGAGTAGAAGTAAGAACCATTAGAGATATTTCAAAGGAGTAGTCTTATAGCATTGTTTCCACTCAAGTGCTGGATTGAGAATCAGTTATAAAATATTAAGAATAGAAGTTTGGAAAGCAGTTATGAGGTTTTAGATTATACAAAGGGAAGAAAATGATAGATTAGCTTGAATTCTGGATTCTATTTTAATGCAATTATTGTAAGTATGTAGTTATGTGTGTGTGTATGTATATATATATATATATATATATATATATATATATATATATATATATATATATATGTGTGTGTGTGTGTGTGTGTGTGTACTTATATACATATGCCACTGTAAATTTGTAGGGATCAGAGAGAAACTTGCATAAGTTGGTTCTATCTTTCTACCATGTAGACCTCAGGGATCAAACTCACACTCTCAGGCTTGGTGGGAAGTTCCTTTAAGTGTTAAACTCTGATTCTGAATTCTAAATAAAAACATGAGAAGTTACTCATATGTTGAATATATTCAATAGTAGAAATAAATTATGGGTGGTTCCAAAAATTTTTTCAAAAGAAAATATGATCATTTCTATCCACAGAGATGGGAAGGGCTGAGGCAAGCACAGGTTTTGTTGTTTGTCAAGCCAACTGATAATGCCCGAGTCCTTCACATCGTAATCCTCAGACTTGTAAATATGCTGCCATATAGGATGTGATGATCAATAACCACTGCCAATTTAATTGGACTTAGGAATATAGGCATTAATTTTAAGTGTGTCAATGGAGTGTTTCCACAGATGGTTAACTGAAAAGAGGAAGTATTCAGAATGAGGTGTCCCAGAATGAAACCAGAAAAAAGCCAGATGAACCTCAGCGCTCATCTCCAGTTCACTGCTTCTCGCTCTGCACTGTGAACCAAGTGACTCCCCATGCCATGTCTTCCTCATCATGATGGACTACATTTTTCTGAACTGTGAATCAAAATAACCCTTTCTTCCCTAAGGTGTGTGTGTGTGTGTGTGTGTGTGCGTGTGCGTGCGTGCGTGCGTGCTATTTGATCATAGTAATGAAAAGAACTAATGCACATAGCAACTTGCCAAATATGATTAAGTTAATGATGCTAAAATAACTATATTATTGTGTGTGTTATATTGTAGATTATTTAATCATAAAGGCCCCCTTTTGAAATCAGGGGGCAGAGCAGTGTGCTTGCTGTCTTGGAGAACAGGGGATGACCAAGAGCCAAAGGATTCAGGAGGACTCTGGAGGGTGGAAAAGATAGGAAATGATTTCCGCCCCACCCTCCTGAGAGTGTATGGAATAAAATAAATTAGATCATCATGCCACTAGCTGCTTCTTTCTTGCTCTCAGAAATCAGGCCACTGTTCTTGCAGATCTCTCCAGACAGAGTTGATAAGACACATTGGCCTTGCAGCCCACATCCTCATTTGTATCCACAAATACATGTATGGTCCTTTCTCATGCTCACCCATGTGCCAGGAGTCATGTAACCTAGCTATGTCACATGGTATGATATTTCTCACCCAATCTGAAAAATTAATCAGACATTCCCTTTATTTAGTGGTTTAAGGAAGGGTTTGAAGGTTTCTCTTTAGCCTTCTGTCTTAGGGTTACTACTGCTGTAAGAAAACACCATGACCAAAAGCAAGTGACAGGGTTGGGGGTGAGGGGTTACACTTTCACAGAAGTGGAAGGAAGTCAGGACAGGAACTCAAACAGGGCAGGGAACTGAAGTCAGGAGCCGATGCAGAGTCCATAAAGGGATGCTGCTTACTGACTTGCTCCTTATTGCTTGCTTATACTGCTTTCTTAAAGAACCCAGGATTCAGCCCACGGATGGCACCATCCACAATGGGCTTTATCCTCTCCCAACAATCACTAATGAAGAAAATGTTCTATAGGCTTGCCAAAGTCTGATCTTACAGAAGCATTTTCTTTTTTTCTTTCTTTTTTTTAATAGCACCTATTCTTTATTTAATCATTCTATTCATTTACATCTCAAATAATATTCCACTCCCCAGTTACCCCCTCCACAAACCCCTCATCCCAGATCCACACTCTCCCAATCCCCTTGTCTCCATGAGTATGCTCCCTCACATACATTCCAGCCCTACCACTTCAGCATCCACCTACGCTGGGGCATCAAACCTCCACAGGACCAAGGGCCTCCCCTCTCATTGCTGTCAGGCAAGATCATCCTCTGCTACATAAGTATCCGGAGTTGTGGATCCCTCCCTGTATATTCCTTTGTTGGTGATCTAGTCTCTGGGAGCACTGGGTGGTCCAGCCAGTTGATGTTCTTCCTATGGGGTTGCAATCCACCTCTGCTCCTCCAGTTCTTCCGCCAGCTCCCCAAAGGGGTCCCTGAGCCCAGTCTTCTGGTTGGCTCCAAGCATACACATCTGCATTGTTCAATCGCTGGCAGAACCTCCCAAGGAACAGCCACACCAGGAAGCATTTTCTTAATTGAATTTTTTCCTCTTAGATGAATTTAGCATATATATCCCTCCTCTTTCCCTCCAGGGTTTGCCTTTCCTATGCAGCTCCTCTTGGAATGAAGGGAAGATTGTCTCTCCCTTTAAAGCATCATCATACTGTTTCTGCTACCATGGTGAATCTCTCCTAATTTTTCTTCCCCTACAAGAGCTGGTGATACCCACTTCCACTGGAAGTAAGACATTCTCTCCTATTCAAGTTCATTCTGAAGGTTATTTTCATAGCTGTCCCTTTCCCAACCCTGTATTTCATTCTCACAAAAAGTCACTCTGTTAAACCAACAATCAAAACTTTGATGTCTTCAAAAAGTAATGCTACTTCAAGGACAAGATATTTTGAACTGTTTGGAGAATGATGAAAGACATTAATTTCTCATGGTTTCACAAAAACTAGTTCAGAGACAAATATAACATTTAAGCACAACAGTGATGACTCAGACAAAAATGCTGAGTCAAGTTTTAGGAGAAAAGTAGAAGTTTTTTATCTTTCCAGTTGTGTTAAGGGGGATCAAAATACCCATAGGAGAAGATACAGAGACAGTGTTTGGAGCAGAAACTGAAGGAAAGACCTTCCAGTGACTGTTCCACCTGGGATTCATCCCGTATACAGTCACCAAACCCAGACACTATTGTAGATGCCAACAAGTGCTTCCTGACAGAGCCTGATACAGCGGTCTCCTGAGAGGCTCTACCAGTGTCTGAGAGGTAGATACTCACAGCCAAACATTGGACTGAGCACAGGGTCCCCAATGGAGGAGCTAGAGAAAGGACCCAAGGAGCTGAAAGGGTTTGCAGCCCCATAAAATGAACAATATGAACCAACCATTATCCCAAGAGCTCCCAGGGACTAAACCAAAGAGTACACATAGTGGGACTCATGGCTCTAGCTGCATATGTAGTGGAGGATGGCCTAGTCGGCCATCAATGGGAGGAGAGGCCCTTGGTCCTGTGAAGTCTCTATGCCCCAGTGTTGGGGAATGCTAGGGCTAGGAAGCAGGAGGGGGTGGGCTAGGGAACAGGGGGAGGGGGAGGGGATAGGGGATTTTTGGAGGGGAAACCAGGAAAAGGGATAACATTTGAAATGTAAATAAAGAAAATATCTAATAAAAAAAAGTACAAAACTAAATAAATAAAGGGATCAACTATCTAATCATACCCACCCGTCCAGTTTGTACTTTGGTAAACTTAGAATAATTAATTACCTCAGTGGAAATCAGTGACCCTGCCAGGGAACTCTTTTACCTGTATGATTCTATGGGTCCACAGTATAGACCTTTTGCTGTTCATTCTAGATCTCATCCAGTACTAGAGACAGGTAGTTTCAGGTTCATTTGAAGTCTAGTATTTGGTTTGGGCTAGCCCAGGTATCGCTAGCAGATAACTTATCTTTGTCATGTGTAACATACTTGTGTAAAGAAGAAATAAAGTGGCCTGCTTTAGAGAGAGAGAGAGAGAGAGAGAGAGAGAGAGAGAGAGAGAGAGAGAAGAGTCACTTTGCCACTTACTTCTTAAAGTTATACATATTTAAAGAGGGACTATGCAAATAGTGAAATGCAAATTAAGAACTCATTTAGATATCATTACACCAAGACTCAATAAAATCTTTGTCTCTCTGTCTCTCTCTTTCTCTCTCTCTGTCTCTCTCTCTCT
>NC_034593.1:105870949-105872934 GCF_900095145.1 Mus pahari | reverse complement strand
TCTCTCTCTCTCTCTCTCTCTCTCTCTCTCTCTCTCTCTCTCTGTGTGTGTGTGTGTGTGTGTGTGTGTGTGTGTGTGTGTTGATATAGAATGGACTCAGGCCCTTGAAAGTAGAAGACAAGTGAGCTAAAGCCCCAGCCAGCAAAGGATATTTTAAAGAGCTAGACCTTAAATGTTAAACACTTTACAGGCTATATTCTACCTACCATAGCTCTTTTGATTCAATCATTGTAAAACATGTCATCATAGAATATGTAAACTAGTGAAGGTTCCTAAGTTTCAATACAACTCATTTGTAAAACAAAATACATGCGTACATAGTTCATGAGTAGAACAAGTGATAAGCAAAGACAAGGTTCCAGGTTCAATCTATAGCATCCAAACCAAAAAACATAAAAACACGCACACACACGCGCACACACACGCACACACACATATACATGTACATACACACACACATACACACACATACACAGGCACTAAATACACAGAGAGAGAGGCCTTACACACACACACACACACACACACACACACACACATACGACTAAGTGGTTCGGTAATCCCTTCACTATAATCTCTAAAGTGGATAAAAGCTAAAACACTAACTCTACTAAGAGCTAAGAATCATACAAAACTGGAATTCTCCTAACCACACCTGCTGGTGGGGATGTAAAATAGTACAACCACTCTACAAAATGCTTTGACACCTATTTTAAAGTGTGCAAATATTCCCATCACACTTCCTAGTCATTCCTGTCTGGGAATTTAAAGAGAACTTGAAGTACCCAGGCTTAGACACAGTGCTCAGAATATAGCTATGTGCAGTGAAGACATTGGAAATGAATTAAATCTCTAGCATCAGGCATATGGATAAACATACTCCAATACGTCTATGCAATGGGCAAAATTTTAGCCACCAAAACAATAGACTACTAATATTTGCTCCATATGGATTAATCTCAAAACAATTTTACAGAGTGAAAGATGTCAAGCAATAAAAGTATAGACTTACAAAATTATTTATATAAAATTCTAGAAGCCAAACTAAAATCTAAGGGAAGATAATGTAGACCCATATTTCCCTGACAATGAGGGTAGGGACAGGGAGGTCATGAAAAGGCAATTAGGAAAGGTTACAGGGTAATATTAGTGAATAATGGACATGTTCATTATCCTAGAGTGATTGCTTCATGGATTTCATGGATTTGTGTGTGTGCTTGTGTGTGAAAGAGAATTATTCATAACATATATGTTTCATTATAAATACATAGCCTTATTTTATGTGTGTGTGTGTGTGTGTGTGTGTGTATTTATCAAAACATAATAACCTGTAACAACCCCTCAGATACATGCAAAAGTAACCAAGATAAAGCCAAGGAGAACATGGGAACCAGTCTTTCTTATGCAGTTCAGAGCCAACAGAGCAAGCCCACTGCTTAAGTATCTCCACAAAACTGCATACACATTAGGGTTCAGATTTAATTTGAAATGTTATTAGAATCTTAAATAAAAATGAGCTCCACAGGATAGTATAACCAATTTTTCATACACAGTCTCATGTAAAAAAAAGATTCTAAGCACAGCTAATGAATACAATTTGTGCTGTAACGTTTTTCTCATTTAAATGTCATCTTCACTATATTAATAGCCGAGGTTCTGTGAGCTTTAAGCAGTGACAACTGTGACTCATAATTTAGGAGTTAAAACCAACATAACTACACTGAGTGACCCAAGGGAACCATCCTCATTAACATGGTAATTCAGCCATGCAGACTTAAGTAAACTTGGAAGAGTGGGTGCAGGGTTTTATTAGAAGAATGATGTTCTGGGAGAACAAATGTTAGGATCTTTCTGCACAAAGTAAGATTCTCCCATTCTGAGAGCACAAATACTGGCTGACATCAGATTAGATTTATACCAAATGCAACAGATTCTCTCTCTCTCTCTCTCTCTCTCTCTCTCTCTCTCTCTCTCTCTCTCTCTCT
>NC_034593.1:105863114-105870931 GCF_900095145.1 Mus pahari | reverse complement strand
CTCCCTCCCTCCCTCCCTCCCTCCCTCCGCTTGAATAAACAATGAAACACTAATCCTCTATGACTTAAATCACAAACAAGGAGACTCTAGCTCTGTGCACCTGTGGAGATAGCTCCCCTTGCCCAATTTCCAGTCCCTGGCGCCCAGTCTGACTGCTCAGTAAACAGAAACCTGGTCTCCCTAAAGTGCTCACTCCAGAATCTGAGTACTCACAGTAGCTTTAAAATGATTGAGACTCAATAAAACAATCAGTAGATGGATAACTTTTCAGAGCTAGAAGCTTTGGAAGAAGTCAAAAACATTAGAAAACATAGCAATAAGATGTTAGAATAAAAAAGATGGTAAAGTCACTTACCATGTGCCAGATTTGTGAAGATAAGTAACTTTGAAGTTGTTTTTTTTTTTTTTTTTCCTTTTAGAGCTCATACAACTATGTGAGGGGAAGATGGCTATCATCGCTTTAGGCTAAACTAAGCTATTAGCCATGTATTTTTGCAGGAAATAGACTACTTCTTGCTTCTTCTCTCGTTTAGACAGAAACAAATGGTTTCTAACAGTGCGCTATTTCTGAATGTGTTGCAGTTGAAATAGGGGGATCAAGTACTCAGTTTGTAAACAACAAAGTCTGGTCTCATGTATAGCACTGAGACTAGACTCCACTTGCTTACTACTCGTTATTTATGTTCACAAATACTAGAGGAAACAAGCCGGGTGTGGTGGTGTCCACCTATAATCCTAGCACTTAAAAAAAAAAAAAAAAAAGATAGGGATAGCAGGATCAGGAGTTAAGGCCGTCATCAACTACTCAGAAAGTTCAAAGCCACACTGAGCTCCATGAAACTGTCGAAAACAAAAACTACTCGAGAAAACCTATATATCCAATGAAATGAAATGCATTTGACTAATTATTATATGGAGAAATATACAACCATTAAGGTGGTTGACTTTATCATGAAAACAAAAGAGTTATATGCAACAATGCTCGTATGCTAATAGAAAAAAGAGTCATCTCTTCCTTGATTATAATTATTCAAAACTAATATAGTCATATCAATAAATATTACCAAAAGCAAACTATTATGCAATCCTTTGATGGTTGTGGGTAATATCTTTAATTTTCATTAGTGTTATCTAATATAACCTTCTAAGAATTACGTTTGCCAAGGGAAACTGATCTGAATGTGGAGAGTGAAACCCAGACCAAAGACTGACAACCCTGAGTCTCCCTCTGCCTCGCTCAGCCAACGCTCAGCCAGTCAGAAGCCATATTGTTGTGAACTTCCTCATGCTCGTTCTTCTCCAGTATAAAAGCCTACCTTCCCATGCTAGCCAGCACTAGGCACGTGTCACTACCGAGAGAGACATGCTGAGTTTTGAAGTTATGGCTCCCACTTGCCAGCATTTGAACCTCAGTTGCATTACTATCCAGCTTGAAACAAGAGTTGAGTGAAGCTGCAGAGTGCTTCCAAACATCTTTGTTGTCTTAGTGTGACACAGAAGTATAACAGCCTACATTTCATTTAATTATTTTAAAAAGTTTGAATGATATATAGAATGTGTATAATCCATAATTAGGACTTATTAAGGGTACAGATCATTAAAATAGTACTCATCAGTACAATTCAATTTCTTTATCAAAGCCTTCAAGAACCCCTGTGTTCTTCCTATGGACTTGCTAACTTAAAAAGCTTTTCATGAGTCCCCATTATATTTTCATCAGTCAATCTCTTTTATATCATCTTACATGTTTTTACAAGATATTTCTCTCTCACCCTGTGCTCCTTACCAAGCTTTGCAAGATATGCAAAAATGAATCTATGTTCAATCAATTTGACATTTTTTTCTGAATTAAAACTTTTAAAACTGTCTATTAAGATAGGGTGTTTACTGGGTATATTAATAGCTTTCTCATTACAGTGACAAAATATCTGGAAAAAAATCAAGTGAGGAAGGTCTGTTTTGGCTCACAGTCTAAGGGAATCCATCATGATAGGGAAGGCAAGACAGTATAAGCACAATGTAACATATCTGTAGGCAAAAGCTGAAAGAGGCAAATGACATATTAGGTAGATTCTTTTTTGTTTTCCTTTTTTATTGGAATCACAGATCCTGGACTTATGCAGCCCACATTTAGGATAAGGGTTATAGCCTCAGTTTGGGTTTGGTTTGGTTTGGTTTGGTTTTGGTTTTGTGATGGTCCCTGACTCTGGTGGTAAAGGATGAAGAAATGTCAAGCTCCTTGCCAGGAAGCTGATCATTCTGCAGTTTGTCCACTGCATACATGGGCATGAGCTAAGCAGACAGCACAGAAATAGTAAGTGTGAAGGGTAAAATTCTTCATCTCTTGTCAACATTTAATATTTTTAACAAAGGATTTTTTTTATTTCCTATGATGACTGATACTTGCAAATTTGCCAAATGCCTTCTCAGTTTGACTGGTGTGACAGCCTTACAACCCATGAAATCCCCAAGCTCCTTCAATCGAGGGCAGCTGGGCATCCTAGGAGAACTATAAAACTTCAGTTGGTATTTTTCTGTATGGCATCAGAAGTGAGTTAAAACAATAGTAAGACCAAAACACCCCTTTAATTTTCACCAAAAGTTTGTAAATGAACAAACACAAGTCTAGGACTCCATTTGATCAAGAATTAAGAGCAATGATTAGCTAACGGAACCTCACAAAACTAAACAGCTTCTGAACACCTAAGAAAACAATCAGTTGAGTAGAGAGGAAACCCACAGAGTGGGAGAGAATGTTTACCAGCCATATGTCTGACAGATGATGAATATCCAAAATATATAAAGAACTCAAACAACAAAAAGACACACACAAAAAAGGAATGATCTGGGGTTTTTTTTTAGCTCGAAAGAAGAAATAAAAGTGACTAAGAAATATCTCCAAACTCTTCCAGTGAGTCTGACCTGAAAGCCCCCTCCTTGCAGATTAGCTTCCAAGAAGCTGTGCAAACTTCCAAGGAGGAGAAGCCATAATCCTACACAATTGTGATGTCTATGAGCCTCAATGATAACCAGCATAGCACAATAACTCTCAGGTTGCAACGGTGGCACTAGTATCTTAGCAGTAATCAGTAATTCTCTAATTTAGACTTCCAGCTCATTTAACAGGAGGAAAATAATGCCTGGTACCCAAGCCAGTTCGGGGCAGGTGAGGTTTACTAATCTAGCATGCTTCCATACTGCATTCTAAACATCTATCCTTATACTCATGAGTCGTTCTCTCCCACCATCAAAGACTCATCTCTTCGTAACAGAAAGGGTATAGTATAGAAAACACAGCCAGTAAAAATGAGGGGGAAGTGATCGTGAGGTACCCGGCCCCAGGTGGTACATCTACAATACAACGCTTACACCTAACTCTTAGGGAACACTGAGGAAGATGGGGCAGAAAGATTGTAAGAGCCCGAGAAACAGAAAATCTGCTGTTTGATTAGAAGTGACAGGGAAATTTCACCCATCACACACCAACAATATGGCTTTCTAACAAGACTTGAACAAGTGCAACACCAATAGCTATGCTCATGTGGAAGAGGAAAATGTCATAAGGTCCCACTCTTAGACAAAGAATTATAAGCAACTAAGGAATGCTGAGAGAGGGAAAAATTGACTTCCCCAAGGTGAGCCCCTAATTGGTTATCTAATACCAACAGCTTAGCCCTGTAATCATATACATATAAGTAACACTAACATAATGAGCAAGGTGTGTGTATGTGTGTGTGTGTGTGTGTGTATTTGTGTGTGTATATATCTGTATATGTGTGTATCATATATGTGTGTGTGTACTGCTTTGGACGTTGTACATCGTGGTGCGCACTAGGCTCCGCACCACGATGTACAACGTCCACAGTGTGTGTGTGTGTGTGTGTGTGTGTGTGTGTGTGTGTGTGTGTGTGTGTGTGTGTGAATAATAAAGGGGAAAAGGCTATGGACTTAAGAGGGAGTTGGGGCAGACAGATATATGGCAAGGACCAGGCAGAGAAAGGAGAAGAAGTAAGTTGCTGTAATTATATTTTAAGTAAAAAAACAAAAAAGAGGGAAAAAAGTAAGCCACACCGACACAGGAGGATGACAAAATCCAAAATATCCCAGCTCCTTTCTTCCCTTTCTTTCTTCAAATGACAGGAAGATAATCTAGATGTACCAGTAACAGCTGAATAGTTTGAAACATTTCCTTATTTCTGGAAAAATTAGTCATTTTTTTGGCAAAAACTTAGTATGTTAAAAATATAATTATTAGCTTTTACAAACGTATTTATATACATGAAAGATGATCTGTCTCCTACTCCCAGCTTCCAGTAGTATTACTCTGTCTCTCGAGGGAATAAAAAAGCTAAGAAATGCCTACAGTCACAAGCCAGAAATCAGGTCCACAGGAGGACTGAAATGTAATCACTATATAGAAACTGTTTCCCTTCCACGTACCTTAGAGAAAAATTTGACCACATTCACTTAAACTTCAGAGTAAAGTCCTACCACTTCACACAGCATTCATAATCATCATCATCAACAACAACAACAAAGAATTGTCTTTTTAACAAAATATCAAAACACATGCTGAAACAACACAAGAAAAACACAGCATGTATCATAACCAAATTTCGAATACCAGATGGATTATTTTGATTATCACATAAGGAATTTTAAATAACTCTGATTACTATGCTAAGCACTGTACTGCTAAAAGCAAACAGCCTTTGAGAACAGATGGGCAGCGTTGGGCCTAGGTAAGGATGCTGCAGCGCTACAGTAGTGCAGGCTGCTAGCAAGTGGTTCTCAGACAACGTTGCTATGATGCAGTAGATAGAAAAAGTTCAGAGATTAAGGTAAAAGAGTAGATGACAGGAGAATTTTGGGTTCAAAAGCAGCCTGGACTATGTGGCAGGGCTACCTCAAACCACACTGCAAATCACAAACAGAAGAAGAGATAAAAAATATGAACTAAGAAAGAATTAAAAGCAACTGTTGGAGATGTTGTCTAAAACTGCAACAGAAATAAAGAGTGCTTCTCTTGGATTTATCACCTTGTAAAGTTCAGGCAAAGAAAACATCAGTATGCTTAAACCAGCGTCAGCTGAGTTCCCACACTTAAATGCAAAGACAAAAATCAGATAAAACAGTGACAAAAAATGGGCAGCCTTTTAATGAGTGGTCCTGGGAAAATTGGATATCCATACAAAGAACCCTAAAACTAGATCCCTGTTTGTGACTCGACTGGAAAATCAACTCAGAGTAGATTGGGCATCTTAATCTAAGATCTGAAACTTTGAAACAGCTAGAAGGAAACAAGATCTCTACATAGAAAGAAACTCTGAATAGGACTCTATTACCTCAGGATATAATATAAAGTGCTGACAGATAATATTGCACCAAATTAAAAAGCTTCAGCACAGCAAAGGAAATGAATGGGGAGGGAACTTACAGAGTGGGAGAAACGTCATTGTTAGATAGGCTTCTAATAGGGGAGTAGTATGCAGTTATATAAAGAACTCAATTAAAGAACAAATAATGCAATCCATAAATGGGCAGTGGAAATGTGCAGAATCTTGTAAATGAAGACGTACAAGTGACTGACACATAAAAGATGTCTGATACCCTCAACCATAACAAATCAAAACTATATTAAAACAAATCAAAACTATATTAAAATCCCATCTCACCCTTGGTGATTGGCTATCATCAAGTAAACAGACAGCACCAAATACTGGAATGGATGGGGACAGGATACTTACTCACTACTGGTGGGAACATAATGAGACTTTCCTAAGGTTTATACATAAAACTTCCATTTAATTGAGTCAAGCCATTTCTATTATTGTGCCCCAATGAATTCAAAGCAGCATGTAATGGAGATGTTTGCATACCAGTGATTATTGCAGTACTATTCACAATAGACAAGTTATAGAATTGGACTAGGTACATAGCAAGAGAACAATGGATAATGAAAATTCTGTATATATACATAATGTCATTTTACTAAAAAAAAAGAGGTTGTCATTTGCAGAAAAATGGATGTATATGATATTATTACATTTAAGTAGAATAAGCTCACCCCACAAAAATTAAGTATCACATGTATTTTTTCCCCCGCTTTGTGGTAAAAGCTAGAAAAAAAGTGGGGCAGGGCATCAAGCTAAAATGGTAACTAGATCCAGAAAGAGAAAGAGAAAATAGGAGAGTAGATAAATAAAGGATAAAAGTGAGAGGGGCTGGTGCTGTAACAATGTGTTACAGTGAATATGCTCAAACTACATTATATGCATGTATGAAAATGCCACAGTGAAACCTGCACTCTGTGCAGTTGATATGTGTTAAAGATGGGCAGAAACACCCCAGAATGATAGACACTTTCAGTAAATGTAACAAGTAAGTAATTTGAATTTTCACAGAAGTATGGAGGCGAGGGAGGGAAAGAATCAAACATGTAAAAAATTAGTGGATAATAACATTCCAAAATTAGTGGAAGGCAACAAACTACAAACCCAGAAAACTCCAAGAACATGAAGCAGGATAAATGCCAAAGCAGTAAGCAAATGTAGAAATGCTCTTCTTAGACATATCATTTTCAAGCTACATACACACCAAAGACACCAAAAGTGAAGAAACATGAAAGGGGTCAATGGTTTCCTTGCAGAGGAATGAAAACAAAAATTACATCTGTAGTCTGAAGTCCTGGATGCCTCTACCACCCTATGTAAATGACTGTTTTGTTAAAATAATGGTGTGGGTTACTGTGGGTACACAGGGCCAGTGCATCTTCACAGCACAGCTTCTGTGGAGTAAAGATCAGTTTCTTACTAAACATTACCACCAATAACACCTGATGATCACTCTTCTGGGTATTTAAGCAACTTATTTGAAAATTCACATCTACACAAAATCTTGTGTGTGGATATTTCTATGAGTCTCAACTGAATTCCTTCTTTTAAATCGACAGAATACATAAGAAGACAAGTAGTTGGTTGCTGTGGAAGAAAGGGGGAGGACCTAAGGAGGAACTACAAGGGCGAGGCATGAAATGATCCCTGACACTGTCACCATGGATATGTGATAACACTCTTGAAGACACACGAGATTTCATCAAACAAAGAGTGAATGTAAATGTCAGGAACTGTTTCAGAGGATGGAATCACAGGATGAAATACAAAATATGACCAAGTAATCAATCTGAACTCCAAAGGATGGAACAACCCCAATGAAAGAAGTGGAAAGCTGGTAGGTTGCTGGTCACTGCATCTTTAGATGAGTCTGTAAGACTTATGACTAAATAAAAAGTATTTAGGCAATGTCCTAGGTTTTAGATCTGTTTCATATGAGGGTATTAGTCATCACATCTGATACAGCTATGCATGCATGATGAGAATGAGCAATTCAGCGAGTTTATGCTGAGACCCATTTTCCTCACTGTTGGAACAAGTAGTGAGGAAAAAGCAAGAGGACACCAGGTGATTCTTGCAGAGTGGATTAGAGCGGAAGACATCACTATTCATGGTAGCAAAACATAGACCAGATGACATAGAGAAATATGTATGCACATGCATAAATATGGAAATTATCATAAACAAATAAATCATGGTTCTATCTGCTGACAAGGCCCAGAAGGAACAGCAGCCAACAGCAACAAGCACACTTGCCTACAGAGCTTTGTGTTTGATACCATTCTAACAAAATAAGAAAATCAGGTTAGAAAAACTAACAGGAAATACACAAGATTCTCCTTGAGCATGTTAGATGGCCAATTAGTAAGGAATTCTCTCTCTCTCTCTCTCTCTCTCTCTCTCTCTCTCTCTCTCTCTCTCTCT
>NC_034593.1:105859934-105861514 GCF_900095145.1 Mus pahari | reverse complement strand
TCTGTCCCAGAAGTTAGGTTGCTTCTGTCTGTCCCAAAGCTGTATAGCTTCTGAGGTCCACACTCTCACCAGCACACACTGGAGCCTAAGTGAACCGGAGCAAAGATGGCTCTCCTGCCAGCTCAGGCCTTGAGACTCCTCCCGGGTGGACACCCCTCCTTGGGCTCGGGCGGGAAAGGTGCAGGGTGACTGGAGCCAGAAATGGGATCTTTCCCAGAAGCTGTGTCTCTTCTGCGGGCCTCCCTCTCCCTGGCAGTGCACTGGAGCAAAGAAGGCTCTCCTATCGGTTCAGGCCTTGAGACCCCTCCTGGGCGGGCAACCCTCCTCAGGCAGGAAAGGTGCTGGATTACTGGAGCCAGATAAGGAGTCTGTCCTAGCAGCTGTGTCGCTTCTGCAGGCCACCCTCTCCCTGGCCACGCACTGGAGCAAAGATGGCTCTCTTACCAGCTCTCCTCTGGTGGGAAAGGTGCAGGATGTCTGTAGCCAGAAATGGAGTCTGTCTCAGCAGCTGTGTCACTTCTGCAGGCCACCCTCTCCCAGGCAGTGCACCAGAGCAAAGATGGCTCTCCTTCTGGCTCAGGCCTTGAGACTCCTCCAGGGCGGACACCCCACCTCGGGCAGGAAAGGCACTGGATTACTAGTGCCAGAAATGGGATCTTTCCCAGAAGCTGTGTCGCTTCTGCAGTCTGCCCTCTCCCTGGCACCGGAGCAAAGAATACTCTCCTATAGGCTCAGGTCTTGAGACGCTTCCCAGGCAGACACCCCTCCTCAGGCGGGAAAGGTGCCAGATGACTGGAGCCCACCTCTCAACTCTTTACAGCAATTCTGCCACAGTGCCATGTCTCCAACATCCTTTGAAATCCAAGTGGAGGTAGCTATCATATTGTGGTCCCTTTACACCTGCAGAATTTCCCCTATGGGTAAGAATTCCACTCTCGATAATAATGTTTGTATTAGTAAGAGTCTTATCAAGAGAAAGAACAAATAAGTGGATTTCATATGAAGCCCTCACCTCAAGAAGGTTGAACTTCAGGAAGTTCAAGAAGATTGATACTATATATATACATATATAGTATCATTTCCCTTGCTATAGAGATGCAGTAAGTTAGTCTCTTGTTATTCTGGACAGTGGAAGCCAATGAGGACTCTCAGTCAGCCACATGATCACAGTGGGTTGCTAAGCTACAACATTCAGTATGTTTATGCATAATAAATGAAGTCTCAGCTCATAATGTTTTCAATTTTATAATCAGGTCCTTTAAGTAAAATCCTGTCATGAGTTCAGGAACACTTATGTGGATGCATATTTAAATAAGTATTTATTAAGAGAGTTAGCCCACATGACTATAGAGGCTAAGTCACAGGACAGACAACCTGCAAGCAATAAACCCTGGGTTACTAATAGCATGGCTCAGTTCAAGTCCCAGAGCATCAAATGAGTGAAATGGCAACATTGCTTTCAATCTGATGCAGAAGGCCAGTGTAGTGGCTATTCCTGGTTGTCAACTTGACTATATTTGAAATGAACTACAATCCAGAATTGGAAGGCTCACCAGTGAACCTAATCTGGAGACTGGGAA
>NC_034593.1:105846698-105859724 GCF_900095145.1 Mus pahari | reverse complement strand
GCTCTCGCTCTTTCGCCTTCTTGCGGTGTGGGACTCAGCAACTGCTAGATCCTTGGACTTCCATTCACAGCTACTACTGAACCATTGTTGGAATTTGAACTGCAGACTGTAAGTCATCAATAANTTCCTTTACTATATAGAGACTATCTGTAAGTTCTGTGACTCTAGAGAACCCTGACTAATACAGCCAGTGAACTGAAGGGGTAAAATTCACAAAAATCTAAGTCCAGAAAATCCAGAGCTCTGGCATTTGGGCAGTGGAAGAAGAATGCCCTACGTCCTGGAAAGTCACAGCAACTTTCTTTTGCCTTTTTGTTCTTTTGGACTCTAGGCCAATTGCATGCTGGTCTTTCACAATGAGAGTGAGTCTTCCCCCACTGAGACTACTAACTCAACATGCAGACATATCCAAGAATAGTGCTTTACGAAACTTTTTGATATCCCATCGTTGTATGAGGTCTCTACCTAAATTAAGCATCACAACTATGAAAACTGTAAATATGAGTGTGTAGTATAAGACTCTTAAGGGTACTGCACATTGAATTATAAGAATATTTACTCTCATTATAACTAATAAATAATATGATTGCCCCCCTCCACTCCAGGAGACACATGGATCCCTGGGCCTCACTTACCAGACAGCTTAAACTGGTAGGTAAGCTCTAGACAAGTGGGAGACCCTATCCAAAAAGACTTGGGGGCCAAATAGTACCTAATGAATGAAATCCAAAATTGTTTTCTGGCCTCCACACACAAGCGCACACATCCTCACTCCTGGACACACACCCCACACACACATGCAAACTGTGTGGCCTGAGTTCTTATATACTGACAACTTTTTCAGACATCAAAGTTATTATATGTCTACATGTAAACATTTGGAAATAATGGTGCGATTTTTATGGCAGGCCATTCTACTTTACCATATGCATAATGGCTGTGGTAACTTGACTAAAGGTGTCCAAATGAGGGTAAAGCATGAAGAGAAAATACAAATATTTACTCCTGGGAGAGGGAGGTACATCAACGCATCTGTGGAAAATTTGTTTTCATCGAGTCTTTCCCAAATATCCTCAAGTTCCTACATGGACTATAGAAAACAACCATCTCCCTCAGGCACCGAAGCAACTCAGTGGCAATTTCATTCTGTGACAATTGCATCTGTCTCTCTTGAATTTTTCATTAATATTTCCTATATTTTCTATGCAATAGATTTTCTAATTTTATATTTTTCTGGTTTGGCATTAACTATTAGTTACTTATTCTCATGCATATTTTGTGAATTTCCTTGATGTCATTTAAATTATTATGGACTGGGACACATATAAATCAATAATGAATAAAATAATATAAACATCAATGGAGATAAGATTAAATGATGCTTATTCAGAATCTCATGGGTTATCATTTGGAGGCTGAATGACTTTTTTTTTTTTTTTACATTTCAATTGTTTTCTTTAAAAGGAGTGAGTTGTGTACAGGGGAGTTAAATGCTTTATAGATAAGAAAAAACTGCATTAGAACCAACTTATTCATCTTCTTCATCTTCCTCTTCCTCCTCTTCCTCATCCTCTTCATCCTCATCATCATCTTCCTCTTACTTCTTTTTCTTGCTCTTTTCAGCCTTCAGCACCTGCTTTTTCTCTGCATCAGGTTTTCCTTTAGCTCTGTAGGCAGCAATATCCTTCTCGTACTTCTCCTTCAGCTTGGCAGCCTTCTTCTCATAGGGCTACTTGTCATTCACTGCAGTGCTGCTCCATATCTCTCTGAGATTCTTTGTAACATCACCAATGGATAAGCTAGGATGCAAGCCTTTGATTTTGGAGTGGTACTCAGAACAGAAAAAGAAGGTGGTTGAAGGAGACCTCTTGGGTGCACTGGGGTCCTTGAACTTCTTTTAGGTCTCCCCTTTGGCGGGGATGTAGATTTTCATTTCTCTTTCATAACAAACCTTGTCAACCTTTGCCATATCTTCCAGTTTCCCCTTTTCTTTAGCAGACATGGTCTTCCAGCTCTCTGAGCACTTCTTGGAGAACTCTGAGAAGTTGACAGAAGCATCCGGGTACTTCTTCTTGTGCTCCTCCCAGCGGATTTGCACAAAGAATGCATATGAGGACATTTTGCCTCTAGGCTTCTTAGGATCTTCTTTGCCTATGTTTAGTTGATTTTCCTCCTCTGCGAGGCAAAGAGTGGCCCAGTGCCTGTCCAGTGCTGTCTCTATGGAGCTCAATGTACTGCACTGGCTGTGAATGATTTAAATTTATAGAAAATGTTTTCACTCTGTTCAAATGACTCAAGAATAAAATCTAATCCTAGTTATTTCTGGCATCAACACCTCTGCTCCTCCTCCCAATAGTCCACAGGTTCAAAAGAGCATTTCTTATGAAGTGGACTCAGTTCTGGTCTTGGAAGGTAATGGGCCACTATGTGCTGAGAGCTTCCATATTGCTTCCATTCCCTCTACTCCTTCAATAGTTAACGAAAGAACCTTGAAAGGCAGAGTACACATCCTCTAGTGTCTGGTATATTCTAAACACTTGGGAAATATTTGTTTGGTAAATAAACTATTCATGATTGAATTAATCAACCACTGAATATTATCTCCCTTGATGAGCACAACACACCGTGGTAGACGGTATTATTTGCTGATAACACTTCCTTCTCTTCCATTAATAGGCTCCAAGGATCTGTGGGAATCTTTTAGATTGCTACCAGTGTTAGAAATCTTAAGTCCTGTCCCTAAATATTTGATCCTAAACACTAAGGAGTGATAAAATACCCCAGAAGTGCCCACTGAAGTTAGTCTCCTGGAAACTGTACCAAACTCTCATGAAGGGTCTCTACAGAGTCCCAAACTCTATCAATAAAACTATTGTGCCTACTGCACTGGTGCATGAAAAGATGAATAACAGCCACTCCTTGCACAAATAAAAACTCACAATGGAGATATTTGTTTCTTGGTATCTTCCCACCATTTCAAATCCTGCACCTGATCCAGTTTGCTAAATATGTAGAAGTCTTCCACTTCCAAGGACAGCCAGATTACTGAAAGCAAACAAGCAAACACAGAGAACCAAGGATGCCAAGACCAGGGTAGTCAGACCTGTGGGACAGTGCCATATGCCAACAGCCCTGAGTTTGGATGCTTTGTAGAGCAGCCAGGCTCACAAGTAAAGCCAAGATCCCTGATCAAGGATGTCACCTCAGATTTCAGACCTTGGTATAATTTCAAGTCTTGGTAAAAATCTACTCTGAAAACTGCTACCAGATAGTCATCATTCTGAGGTGAGAACCACCAGAGATCATTGAGCAGAAAAAGAACAAGATTTCACTTAAGTAAGATCATTCAGTTTGTTTGCCCTGGACGCAGAAGAATAAGGACAGACTGCCACTGACAGGCAGCCATTGTAGTGATTCCGATAGATGGTAATGGCGGGTTGGACTCTGATGGAATTAATGAAGGTGGTGATTAATAGTCAAATTCCAGATACATTTTAAAGAATTGGTAAGGTAGACTAGATATCACACACTTACAGCCCAGGGATCAACAGAGCCATAGCATTTTAGACTGAGAAGTCAAAAGAATTCAAAGGATTAATATTAACTAAATAATAGCATTTGAGTTAAAGACTAGATTATGCTTTGGGAAGCATGTATGTGAAGCACCTATTAGGCATTTAGGTAGAGATGGAAAAACCACCTGGAGATATAAACTAGAGTATTGTCAACTTATTGACAAGCCATCTGAATGAAATTCCTCTTAGAAAGTAGGTAGATAAAAAAGACAGAAGACTCACCCCTGAGAATGTTTAGAGAATAAAGAGAAAAAAATGTTAAAAAGCAGAACTTAAAACAGTCTCTCCAATAATACAGACAAGGGCTAAAACACCCGAATGTTACTCCCCAGAAGTAAAACAAGTGTTTTAAGAGAGGCAAACCTTCCAAGCACCCCTTGATCTCCAAATAAGCTAAAACCTGAGGTCACTCCATGTAGCCCATGCAAGTTGCTGGCAACGGTAGTAACAATAAGCAATCTCTCACTTATATGGTCTCAACTCTGCGAAATGTCTCTCAAAAAGAACCAAAATAATGACATGTTTTGAGATCACGTACCAATATCAAGTTCACATCGTGGAGTGAAAACTGTGCAAGTTTGACGAGGTTAAGCCAGATCCATGACTCCCAAGAGTCCTAGAGTCTTTCTTCTCCATTGCATCCCACTTCCTCCCCTCAACCCCCACCCTGTGCTCTGTGGTCGTGAAGGTTAGAAAAGTTCTCCGAAGATGTCTTCTATCTTTCCATGGCTCAGTATTTACCTCAAAGGAGTCGCTGTCTCTCTACACGCCCCGTTTGGTTAAGTCAGTACAAGCTACAGTGGTATCCACTGTTGCCCATTCATGAGGGGCAATCCACACAGGACTGTGGGATTGCTCAGCAGATCCAAGCTGGCTGTGTACTGCCAGCCTGTCAGATAGCCACAGTGCTGCCTTCCTGTAAAGCGGCTTAGCTTTTGTGTTTATTCTCTGAGGAATGTTCTCTGTGACATTTCTTTCTTGGGGCTCTAAGACCTTCTTGTGCTTCTGAGATTATAACTCCCATACAGAGAATAACTGTGTAATATCCTAGGTTATTTTGCACTACATGCAATTAAGAAATAATGAAGTCAATGGGATATCCAGAGAAATAGGTCTGCAAGTAAAAATAATCAAGCACCAAATTCAATCTTATCCCAGACTCAGGTTGACCTACTTCCTTGGAGGCATTAAGCGAAATCCATTCAACTGGATTAGAAGTAAATTTGATTAAAAATTAAATAAAACAAAAACAGAGCTACAGAGCTTGCTGGATTTAGTTTTAGGCATGCTAAATCCAGGAGCTAAGAGGAAGCATGGATGAGTTAGTTTTTTGATTTCCCCACTCATGGTCAGGATCTTGAGAAGATAAACTTCTTGGCCTGCACCATATGCCTGTACCATACACACCTAAGCCAAAAGACTCAACTGGGTCACTTAAACCAGTCACTAGTGAAATATGCATGTAATGGCCTTAATATCTAAGTCATCTCAAATAGTAACAATAGGTGATTTTTCTTAGATAAAAATTAGGATATTGTTATTATAAGAAAAGATAATCTTGACAATGGAAGTTGACTCCACTTGGTGTACCACGTCTCAGGAGACTTTGCTACGATAGTGCCTCTTATGACACCAGACACACATACACACACACACACACACACACACACACACACACACACACACCAGAACTCCCAGGTATTAGGCCATCAATAAAGGAGTACAGATGGCACCAGCTGCATATATAGCAGAGAATGGCTTTGTCATGCATCAATGGAAGGAGAGGTCCTTGGTCCTATGAAGGCTTGATAGATGCCCCAATGTAGGGGAATCGAGGGCAGGGAGGTGGGAGTGGATGGGTGGGTATAGGAACACCCTCATAGAAGCAGGGGGAGAGAGGATGTGATAGGGTGTTTCCAGGAAGGAGAGAAACTGGGAAAGGGGATAACATTTGAAATGTAAATAAAGAAAATATCCACCAAAAAAAAAAAAAGAAAAAAGAAAGACAATAGGTTTTGTACTAGAATCGGAAAGGATGAAAGGACTTAGCATTATTGAAGGTCTAATTGTTACAATGTTATGTATTAGCTGGTACTGTTCTTGCCATACAGATGTGAAAAGTGGGTCATGGAAATTTTTGATAACTGGCAATCAACGTTGTGATAAATACGGTATGTAAATAAAATAAATAAGAGCTAAAGTCAACATTAGCACCCAGGTCCTCCAGCTCTCAATTCCAGTTGTTCTCTCTCCTTGGTACTCTTGACCCTGAGATGTTGTCATTAAGTGAAGGCAACGGCAACGCTGAATGTGTTATTCATTTAATGCAAATAACTCAGGCAAGGTAGGTGTTACATAGGCACTGGAGACAGCTGTCTTTCCTGTGATATACGCTGTAGTCTAAGCTATGCCTATAGGGAGGAGACTGGCCCAAAACAACTTCCCCCTCCCTGTTCCCCTCACATAAAATTAAAGATAAACCTCTTTTGAAATCCAAGGAATTCATATGCGATAGGATCATGTTCGGATGTTTTTGTATTGTATAATTCCCTTTGATGTTGGAATAAGTGATTTTTTTTTGGGGGGGGGCCACTATCTTAATTACTTATTGTTGTGAAAAAAATACCAGAAAGACTCATCCTAATGATGTTGGCTCACAGTTTGAGGGATACAGCCCATCATGCTAAGGAAGGCACAGCGGCAGGAATGTGACATGGTTGATCACATTGCATCTGCAGTGAGGAAGCAAAGTGGAATGAATGCTGGTGCTCAGATCACTTTCTCCTTTATCCTCTGTCTGCAGGATGATGCCGCTCATGTTCAAGGTGTGTCCTGACTACTCAGTTAGCCTCTCTGCAAACACCTTCACAGACATACCCAGAGACGTGTGCACTCGTCGATTCTAAATCCAGTCAACGTATCAGTGGAAATTCTGCATCACTGGCACATTGGCTCATGTTAGAATTATGTCTATAAAGGATACAAAGTAAAATTGACAATCTAAAATTGAAAGGCAATCGTGACTAGGGATGCAGTTCAGTGGCAAGGTTCTTACCCAGTGTGTCCAAGACCCCTGAGTTCAATCTCCGCACTTACCCAGAGTGTCCAAGATGCCCAAGTTCAATCTCCGCACTAGAAAATTAAAAAAAATAAAAATCATGCTATCTTTGGACCTCAGACAGCTTTCCAGAAGCCTTTCTGAGAAGTATTAAGTGCAGATGTGCTTGTAACCAGCATTGCCCTATTCAAGATACAAGTGATTCTTGCTTTGCTTCTCTCTGTAGGTGCTCCAAGAGCATGCAGTCTCCTTTGGCATTCTGAACTCCCTCTCGGCATTAAATAATCCCCATGGTAACTAGGGCTAGCAAGAACACCTGAGATCTCATTAAGCAATCAGCCATTTAAATGAAGTTTTAATTTGCCTTTGTCTCCCTTTTGTTAGATAATCGATAATTATCAGTGTTTATATTTCTTCAGGATTGGACTCTTGGAGAAGCCTTGGAAATGAGGTCTGGTTGGCTCACAAAGGTCACCTCCAATATAAAAGGAACCATCTGTATTTTAGAAGTGATGCTTTGCAGTACAGACAGGCAAAAAAAGAATCCAAATGTTTCCAAAGTAACTCAGCCTTTTAGCCACAGAAGGAAAAGCCCTGAATTCTGGGATATTTTCTTTGTCTTGGTAATCTTCCAATCTGTGTTTTCATTCTCCCAAATGCCACATCAGAACCACAGATGGCAGCATGAGTTCAGCAAACTTGAGCTCTGCTCTTTAATCCAGATCTTAAATTAGTGCAGGTTGATGGGAAGCTCTCTGCTTCCTCCACCTCTGTCTTATCCTTCCCCTCCTGGTGCTTTAGTTCCATTGACCTTGAAGTAGTTGTCTGACCCTAATAGTGCTTTTCCCATAAAATCCCCCAGAGAAAATAGGACTGATGTACATATGACTTCAGAGACTGTGGCAACACACGAAAGGTCTGCATAGGTTCAAGCCAGCTGGTGTTCCTGCACTGAGAAGGAAGTAGATTCTGGCTCCCAGCCTTAAGCAAGAAGATATCTACACTTGAAACTCACTTTCAGAGGAAAAAAAAAACTAGTTTTCTCTAAAAGAGTGTCACTAGTTATATTAATCATAATTCAGGATAGGCTCCATGCCCAGCAGTACGATGGGGCTCAAGTCTTTAAAATCATAATATCATGGATTGAACTGTATCTGCATTAGGTACAATATTCCTCCTAGAATTAACCTAGAATTGTTTCCACTGTTCACCTTGTATCCAGATCCTTGATGTGACTTAGACAAGGAACAGAGCCTTAACACTGTAATTCATTCATGCATTAAGACTCAGAGGCTTTCCCAATGGAGGAGCTAGAGAAAGTTTGGTCTTGCAAACTTTATATGCCCTAGTACAGGGGAACACCAGGGCCAAGAAGGTGGAGTGGGTGGGTAGGTGAGCGGGGGAGGGGGAGGATATAGGGGACTTTGGGGAATAGCATTTAAAATGTAAATGAAGTAAATACCTAATAAAATTAGAGAAAAAAGACTCAGAGGCTTTAATGCACCACAATTAATATAAATATTAATTTCTATGAAAAGATATTATTTTAAGCTTGGTTCTAATTTGCTTTTCCATTACTATGATACTGACCAAAATTAACTTGGGAAGGAAAGGGTGTATTTCATCTTACAAGTTGCAGTCCAAAGCAAGAGTCTGGAAGCAGGATCTGTAACAGAGAACATAAAGGAATGTTTCCAGGATCGTGTTCAGCTACCTTTCTTACAGACCAGATCCACCTGCCTGAGAATGACACTGCCCACAGTGGGCTGGGCCCTCCTTCATCAGCTAGCAATCAAGAAAACACCTCATAGATGTGCCTCCAGGACAGTCTAATGGAGGCAGCTGTTCAATCAAGGTCATATCTTCCCAGGTGTATCAAGGTGACAGGCAAGATTAGGCATGGAAATCCTTCTACGGAAGGATTTCTCTGAGGATTTATGAAACATAGAGGAAAACATAAATGGATCTGCCCATCTGCTAATGAATAGAACACTCTGTTTAAGTAGTTGATAAAGCAGATGATTGAAATATAGGCTACTCCACTGGAGAAAGCCTGTTGCTGTTTTGTGACCAATTCACCTTGGGCTTGGCTGCCTATCATTTCCAAACCTCTGTGTGCTACACCAAGCATTCCTGGGATTGATTTGATGAACTAATTCATTCAACAAGTGTATGACTACTGACCAAGTAGTAGACACTGTACAAGGCTTTAAACATACAAAGAAAGTCATTTTCGTGTTCTCAATGTTGGAGTCCAGGAGTCACCCACAAACCACATGAACACTGATCTCAGTCAGACAGGGATGGTTTATTGAATGCACATCCCTAAGATTGCTCAGGGCTGTAGCTCAGAATTCAGGAGCTGAGGCTATGACCGGAAACACTTCTTAGGGCTTATAAAGGGAAAAACCACAATGGGGTCATTCGAAGGTGCAGAAAGTGTTGCCCAGGGGTAGGCTCTGACTCCAGCTGTTTTGGCTAGCTAGACAGGACAGTTCTAACTAACCTGTATTCTGATTGGTCCTAAGTGGAGCTTATGGTTGTTGGATTTCTTAAGGATAACAAACCTTAGAATAGACACAACATAACAGGGTATGTGATCAGCATGACCTTGCTCTGAATCAAGTTATTTTACTGTGTCAGTGACTGGCAGGCATATTAAAGCAACAATATGAAATAGCTGGCAGGAATGGAACAAAATGGAACAACCCCCAGATATAGCTGGGGGTTGAGGGGCAAGCCTCAACATTGAAGATGTGACTAGTCTCATAGCCAGGGACATCTAAATAAATCCCTGTAATGGTTAGTTTTTACTGTCATAGTGACAGGACCTAGATTTACCTAGGAAGAGAGAAATTCAAATGAGAATTAGATAGGTCAAAACTGGCCTTCAGCAGTCACTATGAGAGAATGTTTTGACTGATAATTGATGTGGGCAACACCGCCACTAGGCATTTGGGTCTACAATGGCTAAGAATGCTAGCAGAGTGAGTGAGAGTGAGTGAATCAGAGTGACCCAGGAAGTGATATTCTTCCACTTCCTGTATCCAGGTTCCCACCTTGGGTTTCTGCCTTGATGTCTCTTAATGATGGATTGTGACCTGGAACTATACGTCAAATAAACCTTTCCTCCCCAAATTTCTTTTGATCATGGTGTTTATCACAGCAGCAGGTAAATAAACGAAAACAAGACCCAGTTCCGCAAACATTATTTAGTCAGGGAAGGGCTGTAGGGGTACTGTAAGTTGTATTTAGGGGACACAGAACTGAGACCTTGATTGTACACAATATTCCTCTCTCCTTAGACTCCAAAGTGCAAACATTGTCCTCGCCAATCAATGTCTCTCTAACACAGATCTTTTAGCAGCTTAAAAGTCTAACTCTTGGAAGCATCTATAAAAGGCAGATTTCAATCTACTTCTGACAGGCTGAATCAATGGGCAAATTAGTTTAATATCTCTCTGTCCAAATTTCTCTCTATGTGTGTCTGCTTTTCATGCCCATGACAAAATAATTGAGATGAACAGCTTAAAAAGAAAAAAAGCATATATAGATATATAATTTCTCTTTATATATCTTATATCACACTTTCAGAGATTTCACTATAGCATCACTTAGCAACATCACATTGAACTTGTGGTAAGACAGAACATCATAACAGGAAGTATATGGCAGAGAAAACTGTCCCAGAATTCAGCAGCTAAGAAGAAAATAGTGAGAAGGACCACATACCCAATATTCCCTTCAAGGACATGACCACAGACACCAAACTTCCTTCCACTAGGTCCCACTCCCTAAAAGTTACATCACCTGCCAACAGTGCCACAAGGTAGAGATATCCTTTAACACATGGTTTTGTGGGGGCATTTGACATCAAAACCATGACCCTGTATGACATGGATTTTGTGGTAGTTTGAATGAGAAATGTCCCACATAGACTCATACATTTGAACATCTGGTCCCAATTGGTGGTGCTCTTTGGGGAGGTTGTGGTACCTAAAGGAAGTGCAGCTTTGCTTGAAGATGTGTGTCTCTGAGAGCAAACTTTGAGGCTCCATAGCCTCACTTCCAGGTCTTTTCCTCTGAGCTCCCTGTGTACAGATGAAATATGGTCTTCCTGCTGCTGCTGCCATGTACTCTGCACCATTGTGGTCTCTATTCCACTGGGACCATCAGGGAAAAATAGACCCTTTCTTCTTTAATTTGCTTTTCATCATAGTGCTTTATAACAACAACATGAAAATAACTAATGCAGATGTGTTACTAACTCCATGTATGTGCAATATGATGTTTGAGGGGAGATAACATACAATATGCCTGACACTGAACGTGCTTACTTTCCCCTAGGCAGCCATTGTTTAAATGACCTGATTGACCATACCTCATCTCTAGGCTTATTAACCACCCTGGCCTATATAATAACAGCTTGCACTCAGACAGGGCTTACAGGAAGTCAGACTTCTTTGTTCATCATCTTATACACACATCCTGTTATGGTTAAATGATAAGCTGTCCCCCATCCACTCATGTGTCAGAATACTTGATCCCCAGCCGATGATGCTGTTTGGGGTGATTATGAAACCTATGTGAGGCAGAGCCTTGCTGCTGAAAGTGTGTCCCTGAGGACAGGCCTTTGGACTTTGAGGGACCACATTAGATGCTCACTTGCAGTTTGCTGAGGTGCTGATGCAGTGTGATCATCAAGCTTCTTGCTCCTGCATCCTGTCTCCCATGATGGATTCCATCAAACAATATAAACCTTTCCTCTACTAAGTTGCATTTTGTCAGAGTATTCTATCACAATAATGGAAAAGAAACTAATGCACAGCTACTCAATAGACAACGTCAGACACATGAGCAGACCTTAGGGCTCCCTCAAGGACCAGCACTCTTTCCCTATTCATTTCTGTGACTGTTTACTGAGCAAGCTAGCCTGTCCATCACCCAGTGGCTGATAAAGCCTCTTACATGTTTGCAGCCTGACAAAGTCACACTGTCCTCTCTGGCTACACTTGGTGCCCATTTCTGCCCACTTGAAGCATTTTGCTCAGCTGGTGCTCCAGGCAGGAAGAGTGGTCAGGAACAAGACCACCAGGGAGACCATATTGCTGGGAACAATAGGCTTCATTGTTCGCATTCTTTTCCTCTTCCCACTTTAAAAGAAAAAAATCTCCCCCAGCCAAATGTTTCTCCCTGCTGCAGGAAATTCTATAAGCAAATTTGGCCCAAATGTTGCCAGCTGTGATAGACACATAGAAATACTTTAACTCTTTCCTGCCTCCTATTTAAAGTTTGGTGCTTATTCAAAATAAAGAAAAGTTGCCATTTAAACATACCGTAAAACAGAATAAGATAAATGTCATTATACAAATACAAAATGCTTCAAGGAAACAGATACCTCAGTCTCTCAAAGCACTGGTACTCAGACACTGGTATCTATTACCTTTTTGAGAAGAAGTTTGAAGAAAATGTTACCCTAATGACCTCTTATTGCTTAGCCACATTCCTGAAGCAATTATTATATTTTACCTTACTTTTTTAAGATATGATATGATTCAATGATTACTTTATCTCTATTGTGATTCCCTTGGTCAGAGTCAAGACTGATGATACAGAATTCTTCAGTCCAATAGAAACTTTGTGACATTTATGCCAGAAAACAAGTGCCTACCACAGTAATAAGAGCTTCTGAAATACAGAGGGTAGACAAGGATACCTACACAGTCAGTTACTGTAATTACAATCCAGACTTGAAGACCATTGTAACTACATAGTTATTTACCTGGGTTGTAGTTTCTACACAAGGATGCTTGCTGAGCATTTGTGGAAATGTATGGGCTGAAGTATCTTCATAGCAGCTTGATGGTATTCCCATAGTTTCTGTTAACTACCTTAGTCTTGTAAGGAAATTTCAGAATAAACCTTGAACAAATTCTGCCAGACCCTGGCCAAGGAACTTCCCATTCCCCTAGGGGAGGTCATGACTCCTTTGGAGGCTGAATGACCCTTTCACAGGGATCACTTAAGACCATCAGAAAAACACAGATGTTTTACAGTACAATTTATAACAGTAGCAAAATTACAGTTATGAAGCAGCAACAAAAATAATTTTATGATTGGGGGTCACCATAATGTGAGGAACTGTATCAAAGGGTCACAGCATTAGGAAAGTTAGGCATCACTGCCCTAAGGCTTGATGAAACTCCCACCCATGTGTAGAAACTCCAGTCTCTTCCTCATCATGCAGAACATCAGTCATCCACCATCTCCTGCATCCTGATAGCCCCACAAAGCTATCTATTTTGAGACAGCAGCCTTGTGTGGACAGAGAATTTGTTTCAAACTCATTGTGCTAAAATGAAGGAGGAGGAGGAGGAGGAGGAAGAGGAGGAG
>NC_034593.1:105839652-105846662 GCF_900095145.1 Mus pahari | reverse complement strand
GAGAAGAGAAGAGAAGAGAAGAGAAGAGAAGAGAAGAGAAGAAAAGAAAAGAAAAGAAAAGAAAAGAAAAGAAAAGAAAAGAAAAGAAAAGAAAAGAAAAGAAAAATAGATACTCAGGTTTCTTAATTCCATCATTTCAGTTCTTCTGTCTTGTTTCTTAAGCCAGAAATTCAGCAAGCCTTCCAATTCTTTGGGCCTCTATCCCATGTCCTCTATGACAACGTTAGTCATTGGTTCTATTGATTCTAACTCCTAAATATATCTTCTTTCCAAGCTTCTCGCCATCCTTCCTGATACAATCTATTCTAACCACTTGTGTTTATAAAACCAATTATATACTAATTGGTCTTCTAAATCCTATTTGTCACTATTTAAGTTGTTCTCCAACCTGAAATCATAATTAACCCTAGAAAATTCCAACCTTTATCTCCCTTAATTTTAAAGTCCTCCAGTGTTTTTTTTTTTTTTTTCATGTTCCCTTATAATCACTACTTAATGTGGACTAATAAGGCTGCCTCGATCTGAGTTCTACCCTTTGCTCTTTTCCCCTTGTCCACACTGGCTGGTCCAAGCAATTTTCCATCTCAAGATATTCCAACATACTGTTTTCAACATGTGCTATTAGCCAACATCACATTAACTAAGTATTTCAGTTTGTTTTCTGTTGTTTTAATGAAACAATAGAATGTAGCTTGGAAGAGGAAAGGAGGTTTTGGATATTTTTTGTTTTGATTTGGTTTGGTTTGCTTGGTGGTGGTGGTTGTGGATTGTTGTCTATATGCAGGTGAGGGCAGGCACAAGATAAGGCTAGAGTCGGTAAGTGGGCAGTGGAAAAAGAAGGCAGGCTGAGAGTTTTAAAGACAGGATAGAGAGGGATAGTGAGGACAGAAGGACAGAGAAGATGGAGGAAAGAGAGGATGAACCCAATCCACCGGGCTTTAAATGGCCACAGGTAGCTATGAATATCATAGAAGGGATCGAATAATACAGAACAATTTGTTCAATCTAGGTGGGCGGCTTGTGTCAATATCAATTGGCTTTGAGTTCATGGTATGGGCATTATGTGAGTCGAGAATTTGCTGATATAAATCTGACTGATAAAATATAAGCCTCTAGAGTTTTGATTTTACTGGATTGCAGGGATTTGTGACAGCTAGCTGTGGGGAGCAGATGACTGGGAATGTGAGCAGGTTCCACAGCAAGCGAACCACAAGTTGGGCAGCAGCCACATGGGGACCATGGGGGTGGGGAGACCGCATTAACAGAGTGTAGCTGACAATTCTGTAGATTGATTTTTAATGTTACACACAACAGTTGGTAGTGGTGGTTTGTTTGTTTTTCAGCATACAAGATATTGATAGAAGTTAAGGCAGGAGTTCAAAGCAGGAACCTGAAGGCAGGAAAGGAAGCAGAGACCATTGGGGAACACTGTTTATGGTTTGCTCAACCTGCTTTCATATACAACCCAGTACCATTTACCCAAGAAGTGGCAATACCTATAGTAGGCTAGGCCCTTCCACATCAATCATTAATCAAGAACAAGTACTACAGACATGCTTTGGTCATACTAGTCTGGTGTCTTTGACAAAAACTAATTGGCATACACCACACTAACTTATTTATTCTGTAGGTAGCAGTTAAAAAGTCAGTTCCCTGACAGAACTAGATCTTTTCCTAATCTGTCCTGCCCACAAACATACTCTAAGTCAGCCTTCACTCCTCTACATTTCCCGAACACCCTGAGTTCTCCAAAAGGAGAGCAGTAATTATTTGCTTAACATCTGCACTCCTTGCTAAAATATCAACAAGTGGAAACCTTAATCCACAAATCCAGATGCAAAGTGCAAGTTTGTTTTCCTTACATTAATTTCAGTCAAATCCTTTCTTAATCCATTTAAATCAAAATCCCACTAATCTAGAGAGAATTCTAATCCCAGTTGTTACTAGCATCCACTCTCCCTTCCTCAGTGTCATAACTAATCTACGTGGGGAATCTTGTTCTTCCAAAGCTCTGTACTGCAAAAAGGCTCTTCCCTCCTCAGCTTATCCCAGTTGCTTCAGAGATGCCCATTTTGCAGGCTATCATTGTATCCCATGGCCTAAAACACCTTCCTGTTCTGGTTGAGTTGTGTGAGACTTTTTCTTATGGACACAACTCAAAATGCTACTTATCCCAGTCAGGAATCCAATGACTGACCAACATAAAAAGTCTAATCAAGTCCAAGATGGCAAACCAATTAGTTTATTGGGGTTATTTACAGGTAAATGGATGAGGGATTATTTGTTGGAACAAGGTTGAATCAAATGCAGGTGCGTCAGTGAAAAGTCCACCCCAACATGTATAATGATATATGAAAGCTACAGCCCTAGAGCTCTCTACAAGACTTACAGCCAGACCCCCTCTACTTAGTGTTCTTTACTGCTTATATAAAGTTAGCGAAAGAGTGGGAGTGGTAGAGGGTGAAAAGTAAAGGAATAAGGCTTGTTAATCTGGTAAATTTTAGGGACCTCTTGAGATTTGTGAATTGTTTGCTTCCTAGGTCTTGGCAGCCTCCCTTCAGGTTTGAATGTTTAAACATGAAAGAAACCACTACTCAACAATTAGAAATAGAATTGAGAATCTTCACTAGACATGGAACTGCTATGACTCGGGACCAGCCCATTGAGTCTTGCCATTTCACAAGAGTGTTACTAAGCAGTCCAGAGTTGTTCAACAGATTCAGTGTCTTCTGCCTTGGCCTCATTTAAAGAATACAATTTTCTCTCTATGACCCTAAAGGTACTCTTTACTCCCCATCTCTCCACTTGTTGTAATTAAAAAACAATCTGGCACAAAGGCAAAGGGTTTGTTTCAAAGAATTTCTACTTTGTTCTGCAGATATCTTTGAAGTATGAACCAAACATTTTCTGAACAAAGAAGGAACACAAAAATAAAACAAGAAAGAGAAGATGCTTAAAGTTACACCCAATGAACATATACATTTGCTAAAATAATAGTAAATTAAAATGATTAAGTCACAGACTGGTTATGGGTTTTGTATGCAATTGATGTGTTAACAAAAATGCATACATACCTAGAAAGATAGGTAGAGAACGTGGCTGGCATGAATGTAGAAAAAGGGGGCACACAGAACAAACAGCTACACTTCATTTCCAGTGGGTGAATGGGCTTTCCATTTGCTGTCTTGCCAATCATTAACATTTCCAGTTCCAGATCCATGATCAACTAGGTACTGTAGACACCACTACTGCCATCTTGGTAAATTAAGAGAAAAATAGGTATTTCTGTACAGGAAAATCACGCTGTCTTAGTCAGTTTTCTATTATGATAAAATGTCATGACCCAGGAAACTTATAAAAGAAGGTTTTGAATTGCGCTTATGATTTCAGAGGGTTAGAGTCTTTAATGGTGGAGTAAAGTTATAGCAGCAGGAACAGTTGAGAGTCCACATCCTGATCAGTAACTAAGAGGCAGAGAAAGCACATTGGGAATGATGAATCCATTGAAACCTCCTCCAACAAAGCCATATCTCCTAATTCTTCCCAAATAATTCCACCAACTGGGGACAAAAATTTCAAACATATGAGCCTATGGGACTGTCTTAGTTTGGGTTTTACTGCTGTGAACAGACACTATGACCAAGGTAACTCTTTAGCAAGGAGAGGGCTAAGACCGGTACTGAGACAGTATTTGCTTCTTCATCTTTTCTTTACCAACTTGGACCACCTGACCTTACTTTTGTAACTTCAATGAATGTGTGTGAGCTGTGCATAGTGGCACATGCCTATAGTCTCAGAACTTTGGGGAGGGGGGGTCTAAGCAAGAAAGTTGAGACCCTTTTTCAAAAACAAAATCAGACTGAGCATGGAAACACATGCCTTTGATCCTAGGGCTCAGGGACAGAGGAGGGTGGATCTCTGTGCGTTTTGAGCCAGCCTGGTCTACATAGTGAGTTCCAGGCCAACCAGTCCTACATGGTGAGACCCTATCTCAAAAAAAAAAAAAAAAAAAAAAAAAAAAAAAAGAGGTTATGCTAGTCTTATATATGAGGAATAGTATTCCAGACAAATATTTATAATCAGCAGTCGTTCATTCACTCATTCATTCATTTATTCTAACCTTAATCTTGGCTCAACTACACATTCATAGTTACACCCACAATTCTTTTACATACTCAAATTTCAGAGCAAACTATTAAAATAAGATGGGTACATCTTAACCAGATTTCTGCTGTGGACATTTCGAGGTTTGATGTTTCACTTACAACATGAAACCTTCACTTTCAGTGTTGTTGTTAAGCAGTCCCTGAAATAGCCATGAAACTCCCTTCTTGGAGCCCAACATAGAGAATACGCTCAGCTCACTTCTTTATAAATATTCTCTCTGCTCTGACTCTCCAACGTCTCCCTAGTTTCCATTGCTTGCTTGATCTAAATCAGCAGCAGCTCATCTCAAACATTCCAGCACCTTCATTAAACATTTATTCTTCTAACCCTGTGCTTTTTAATTCGGTAGCCTCTGGGCCCACGCACCTCCTGAAATGTAAATTTCAATTACTTGTTTTAAATAGATTTACAAACTCAGGTTCTGACTTGCACCACTCATACTTTGGGTGTGCATTTCCATGTGTAGCCAGTGACTCCTGTACCATGAAACACAACTCTGCTGTCATGGTACAAAATGGCCTAATAAACAACTCAGGCAGAGAAAGTCTAAGGGAGACTGTATGTAGCAGGTATCAGTAATTATCTGCCAAGGACTTGATTGATTCACACGTATCCCACCTCCACTCCTCCGTCTCTCACTCACACTCATGCATTACTCTTGCCCCTCTGCCTCATGCCATCTTATTCTGTCTCTTTCTGGACAGGGTCTCATGTAGCCTTCCCTGTCATGGACTTGTTATATATTCAAACTAGAGGATGACCTTGAATTCCCATGCTCAAACCTCTACCTCCCATACTCATACCACTATCATATTATGATAGAATTAATTAAAGTTTTAAGGCTTTAAATTACTCGTGGTTTCCATGGTCAGGAGAATGGGACTTCTTAGTCTCCTATATTTAGTTTAGGATTCCACTGCAAAGAGGAATTCACCTGTGACTGACTGACCTGAGCACTCAAATCGACACATGGTAACATTTTCCATTTTTCTTTGAGTTACATGGTTCTTCAATGCTTTGAAAACAAAACAGAGTAGAAAATCCACTTATAGATTTCCCCATGTCCTGCTGCTTGTGTCTTTGAGTTGGTGCCTTATAAGAAGTTGTTATTCAAGGGTAACTTCCCATTTCAATTTTCTGGGACCCTTCATGCAGAACAGTAACCAACTTATAGTTCAAGTCTATCCATGTGATGGAAAAATGCTATGGCATGAAATGTAATATTTGCCATTGGATATTATTCATTGTCAGACACCATTACAGAGAACTTGTAGCATCTTGGCCACTTGACTGAATGTTGGGGTAGAGTGAGAAACAAATATATCTCTCCCATGGTGCTTACAGATTAATATTCCAATGCAACTTTAGTTATATATACATTGTATAATTATATGTGATAAGATTGTATGATGTTTTAGAGACAAAATTTAGAGCTAAGATGAAAGGATGGACTATCCAGAGACTACCCCATTCGAGAATCCATCCCATCATCAGGCGCCAAACCTAGATACTAATGCTCATGCCAGCAAGATTCTGCTGAAGGGACCCTGATATAGCGGCCTCTTGTGAGGCTATGCCAGTGCCTGGCAAACACTGAAGTGGATGCTCACAGCCAGCTATTGGATGGAATACAGGATCCCCAATGGGGGAGCTAGAGGAAAGTACCCAAGGAGCAGAAGGGGTCTGCAACCCTGTAGGTGGAACAACAATATGAACTAACCAGTACCCCCTGAGCTTGTGTCTCTAGCTGCATATGTAGCAGAAGATGGCCTAATCGGCCATCACTGGGAAGAGAAGCTGCTTGGTCTTGAAAACTTTATATGACCCAGCACAAGGGAAGGCCTGGGCCAAGTAATGAGAGTGGGTGGGTAGGGGAGCAGGGGCGGAGGGGGGTATAGGGAACTTCCGGGATAGTATTTGAAATGTAAATAAAGAAAATAAAAATTTTTAAAAAAAGATTGTATGATGTTTTAAGTTATTTCATTTTGTTATCCTCAGAATAAATGACTTTTCCTTGTACAGCCACATTTAGACAAGATGTGTTTTTGTTCTCCTATATTCTTTTTTTTCAATATTTTATTGGATATTTTCTTCATTTACATTTCAAATGCTATCCCAAAAGTCCTCTAAACCCTCCCCCTGCCCTGCACCCCTACCCACCCAATCCCACTTCTTGGCCCTGGTGTTCCCCTGTACTGGGGCATATAAAGTTTGCAAGACCAAGGGGACTCTCTTCCCAATGATGGCCAACTAGGCCATCTTCCGCTACACATGCAGCTAGAGACATGAGCTCTGGGCTTACTGGTTGGTTCATATTGTTGTTCCACCCATAGGGTTGCAGACCCCTTCAGCTCTTTGGGTACTTTCTCTAGATCCTACGTTGGGGGCCCTGAGTTCTATTCAATAAATGACTGTGAGCATCCACTTCTGTATTTGCCAGGCACTGGCATAGCCTCACACAAGACAGCTATATCATGGTCCTTTCAGAAAATTTTGCTGGCGTGTACAATAGTGTCTGCGTTTGGTGGCTGATGATGGGATGGATCCCAGGTGGGGCAGTCTCTGGATGGTTCTTCCTTCCTTCTCAGCTCCAAACTTTGTCTCTGTAACTCTTTCCATGGGTATTTTGTTCCCTATTCTAAGAAGGAATAAAGTATCCACACTTTGTCTTCCTTGTTCTTGATTTTCTTGTGTTTTGCAAATTGTATCTTTGGTATTCTAAGTTTCTGGGCTAATATCCACTTATCACTGAGTGCATATCAAGCGAGCTCTTTTGTGATTGGGTTACCTCACTCAGGATGATATCCTCCAGATATATCCATTTGCCCAAGAATTTCATAAAT
>NC_034593.1:105823677-105836037 GCF_900095145.1 Mus pahari | reverse complement strand
TGACCATAGGTGTGTGGGTTCATTTCTGGGTCTTCAATTCTATGCCTATCTGTCGCTGTACCAGTACCAAGGAGTTTTTACAACAACTGCTTTGTAGTACAGCTTGAGGTCAGGCATGGTGATTCCACCAGAGGTTCTTTTATTCTTGAGAATACTTTTTGCTATCCTAGGTTTTTTGTTATTCCAGATGAACTTGCAAATTGCCCTTATGAACTCAGTGAAGAATTGATTTGGAATTTTGATGGGGATTGCATTGAATCTGTAGATTGCTTTTGGCAGGTTAGCCATTTTGACTATGTTAATCCTGCCAATCCATGAGCATGGGATATCTTTCTGTCTTCTAAGATCTTCTTCAATTTCATTCTTCAGAGACTTGAAGCTGCTGTCATACAGATCATTCATTTCCTTAGTTAGAGTCACACCAAGTATTTTATATTTTTTGTGACTATTGTGAACAGTGTTATTTCCCTAATTTCTTTCTCACCCTGTTTATCCTTTGTGTAGATAAAGGCCACTAATTTGTTTGAGTTAATTTTATATCCNGCTACTGCACTGAAGCTATTTATCAGGTTTAGGAGTTCTCTGGTGGAATTTTTAGGGTCACTTATATATACTAGCATATCATCTGCAAATAGTGATATTTTGACTTCTTCCTTTCCAATTTGTATCCCATTGATCTCCTTTTGTTGTCAAATTGCTCTGGCTAGGACTTCAAGTACTATATTGAATAGGTAGGGAGAAAGTGGGCAACCTTGTCTAGTCCCTTATTTTAGTGGGATTGCTTCAAGTTTCTCTCCACTTACTTTGATGTTGGCTACCGGTTTGNTGTAGATTGCTTTTATTATGTTTAGGTATGGGCCTTGATTTCCTGATCTTTCCATGACTTTTATCATGAAGGGGTGTTGGATTTTGTCAAATGCTTTCTCAGCATCTACCGAGATGATCATGTGATTTTTGTCTTTGAGTATATTTATATAGTGGATTACGTTGATAGATTTCTGTATATTAAACCATCCCTGCATCTCTGGGATGAAGTCTACTTGGTGATGATGGACGATCGATTTGATGTGTTCTTGGATTCAGTTTGCAAAGATTTTATTGAGTATTTTTGCATCGATATTCATAAGGGAAATTGGTCTGAAGTTCTCTTTCTTTGTTGGATCTTTGTGTGGTTTAGGTATCAGAGTAATTGTGGCTTCATAGAATGAATTGGGTAGAGTACCTTCTGTTTCTATTTTGTAGAATAGTTTGGGGAGAGTTGGAATTCAGTCTTCTTAGAAGGTCTGATAGAACTCTGCACTAAACTCATCTGGTACTGGGTTTTTTTGTTTGTTTGGTTGGTTGGTTGGCTGGTTGGTTTTTTTGTTTGGGAGACTATTAATGACTGCTTCTATTTCTTTAGGGGAAATGGGACTGTTAAGATCATTAATCTGATCCTGTAAGCCAATTCTCTTCTGGCAAGGAAGGTGTCCAGGGGTCTGGGTCTCAGTTCTGCCTCCTGACTGAGGATAAAGGCCCAAAGGGACCCTATCCAAGAAGCTCTGTTGCTTCTGTCGCCCACATGCTCTCCAGTGATCATGAGGTCCTGGGTGTGCTAGGGGTCCTGTGGGGTGGAGAGTCCTCTGGGGCTTTTGGTGCCCTCATCTGGGTTCACATGGAAGATGGCGGGGCTGGTCCTGACCAGAATGGATCCCAGTCTCTGGTCGGGCAGGGTTCCTTTGTCCCTGTTCCTGCTGGCACAAGACCCTCCACCATTCTTTGGAGCTGATGTTGTGTTCCATTCACCCGTGATTCCGAGGTGATCCGAGGTCCTGAGGCATGGAGAATACTCTAGAGCCCTTGGCGGCCTCCAGTGGGTTCAGTCTGAAGATGGCAGGGCTGACCCCGACTGGAACATATCCTCTATATTCTTTTATAGGAATACAATATATATATTGTATATAATAACTATATATGTTACATGTAGCTATAAATAGCTAACTGTATATAGTTATATATGTCATATATAGTTATATATACATATATAATTTATGTATGTAGCTATGTATATTTATTATATATAGTTATATATATATTTAACTATATATGTATATATAGTTATATTCATTTATATTCAAAAACTACATTCTCCAAAGCTGCCCAATTCCAGTCTTACTTCAGGTACCAATTGGGCTTAGTCACCAAAATGCAAAACATCTCATACACCAGCTATAATTAATTGGCATTGGGATTTGAGATCTTCCAGATATTTCTGGTGAGGACATCAAGACTAGATATTTGGGGAATGAAGTTAATCATAAAATCTATAAATAGTATCTTCCATAAGTTTAAGACAGGGGAGAATGTCAGCTATACCCACTTATTTACATCTCCTGGAAACAAATGGATATATCAGGGAGAATTACCCCAGAGTTACAATGCAAGGAAGGGCAATGACACAGAGGTGTATAAATGCAAGAGGAAATAGGGAAACAGAATATAGGCTGGGAGGAGAGATCAGGAAAAATGAGCAATAGAAATTTGGGTGGAGACTATGCAGCATCTTGAATGTCCAATATCCACAGCAGATGATTCATCTCTGGTCCTTTCCAGGGATCCTGACTGCAATCAGCAACTCCAATCATGCTCCCTGCTGCTAATTTTTTTCTAAAAATAACTTTTTCTTCTAAATTTCTCTCTAAGGCATCTGTTCACACATAAATCTCATTATCATTATCTCTAAGCTTAACTTTTTAAAATTCAACTCTAAATTTAATGGGCTTTTTCTTCAGTTACAGAGAAGAAAATAGCGAAATAATGAATAACAGGGTCAGTCAGATATTTAGATCACTAACATAAATTCAATCCAAACTACTTATAAGGACAAGGCTAAAATAGACGCCATGTGTTTCTCTCACTCAGGGTGAGGGTGAATATGTTTAATTCACAACAAACAGGAAAATACTAGGTGTGCCTGCTTTGTAAAAATTCATTCTATGAAAAAATCAGTTATCGTTTTTGTAACATTAATCCCCTAATGATCCCTAAATGCTTCTGCCCTCTAAATGGCTCCTTCTCTCTCAGCCAACATGCATGCATGCGTGTGTACACACATGTGTGTGGACAGAGGGGAAGTGAGAATAAGGCAAAAATGGAATGTAGCTATGATGCTTCCAGTGAATAATGTACTGCAGGCTCGTGTCATTGTTGGCACAGTAAAATTACCTAATGTACTGAAATGACAAATCATTTCGTGCTTCAATTTTATGCAAACTGCCTGTGCTTTGAAAGACATACGCTGCAGGAAGGGGGCCTACATAGAGTACTTTAAACTGAATAGCAAATGAAAAGGGAAACTGGAGGAAGAAAAAACTGTTTTGTGAAAGAATATCTTCAAAATAGACCAGCCAAATGGAATGTTTATCTGCCTCTGCCACCTTGTGGCAAACACACATCACAGTTATTACAAACCCAGTTTCAGGAAACCAAGCATTGCAGAATGACTGAGTATAAACGCACTACAATGGGGAAATATAGATTACTTTTTATAATTACTAACAAAATAATTGTAGTCACTGTGTGAACTTAGTGTACTGTCTGTGGCTTGGTTTAGGAGTGGTCGGACAATGGTGGTCATAAGCACACAACACTGAATGGCTCAGGCAGAAATGGGATAACTTTTGTTTTAGGCCTTTAAACCAGTGTAATGGTGACTATCTGTGTTTTACCCAGAGACTGTACAGGGTTTTATGATATACACCATTCAGAGTGATGACTATTTACCAAAGACAACATGTATGTCAGACACTAGATTCGCTCTTGGGAAGAAACTAATAAACAGAATCAACAAAGATGTTCCTTGCGTGGAGTGTGTGGTATCCATTTGGGGTCCACTTGTGGTTCCATGTCCTCCACTTCCTCCCTCTTAGGGCATCTAGACATCGCTGCACACTGGGCTGAAAGGTGGAAGCAGAGATCGGAACGGGTGGAGTTCTGCAGGATCCTGTTCCACCTCCAAGTGCAAGGGACACGAAGGAAGACAGAAAGATAGGCCTCCTGAGAGGATCTTGGAGTTACAGCTCTTTTAAGCAAAGGCCTTCTCCAATTATCTTCAAAAAAAATCTCTCTGAGACTAGAAGATCTTAGCTTGTGCATATTCCTTTATTCAGAGTGGGTTTATTCAAGGGTATAGATGGACCTTAGAGAATGGGAAGGAGTTTTCAGGGTAAATAAAGTCATTGGCTAGAGTTTTAAAGTTTTGTGAGTGCCTTGTTTGCATGGAGAGGCATTCCAGGGATCTCAAATGCTTGCTGATAGGTTCTTGTCAGGAGAAAGGAAGCTGAACATGTGATCTAACCAAAGCTAAATGACATTCTGTGGATAGAGGATGTAGGAATTTTTGGGCCCCCCAGATAAAGTCAGAGAAGAAGAAACCCTGATCATAAAGGGAGTTCCCCATTTTGCACAGAGTTAAGAAGGCTATCCAGACAATGGTACATTTTGATTATTATTATTATTAGCAGGGCTCAACAGAATGTAAATAATATTTGAAGGAAGAGAAGGTGGGACTTAGAGTCAACAGCAAAAGTAGATGAGGCAGGTAGAGCTCTACTAAGGAGGGAGAAGTCAGGGATACTAGTTGTCCTTTCAACATTGCAGAGAACATCAAATTGCTCTAAAATAATCTGTTTTTCTTTCTTTCTTTTTTAAGAAAAATAGTGTTTCATAGACAATGGATGCTGGAGTATGCATGGAGAGGTGCATGGGCAAGTCCCTAAGAAAAAACTCTAGAGAATGCGGTGGCCTGGAACATTCCAGGGCCAGAAAAGTTAGAGGCCATGGCCAAAGAACATAGAAAAGCACATAGGGACCAGAACCTAGAGGCCATGTTGTGAATGTATTAAAAGCAATGGGAAGCCACTCAAAGGGTATTAGTAAGGGAGTAACATGCCTGCTTGATTTTAAAAGTATTAACTAGTATTAAATTAGATGAAGTATAACGGTTTTATTAATTTTCATGCATTTACAGTTTGCTGATTTGGTGCCAATGTCCATTCTACACTTTTAAGTGCGAATGTTTGATCTTCCCTGCCTATAAAGTAAACAATAAAATAAATGATTGCAACTGCTTCCACAAAAGATAGTGGTGGTGTGGACTAGAATGTTGACCATGGGGACAAATGATGAAGATGACTGGAAAATGAGTAGAAAAACCAGTGACAAATGACAGACTGAGTTTAGAAATGGAGAAAGAAATGTCAAGTATTTCTAAGACAGGTCTTAGCTCGCTGGATGGGTTGTGGTGCCATATCCTAAAAAGAACTTCCAGGGCCACCAGATTCTACAAGCTGTGAGGCAGGGAGGGAGCGGTGAGAAGACTGCCTACTAATCTTGAGAATCTTGACTTTTGTGAGTTTCTGAGGCACCTAGGGAATAGATACGTAGGTCTGGGAAACAAATGCTTTCAGCCAGAGAACACTAAGACACATGGGTTATAAAGAAGTGAACAGTCATTCCATTAGAGGAAGCCAGAGGGATGAGGAGATGGCTCAGTGGGTACACCACTTTGTGGCACATGGATGAGGATACAGTTGGGATCTCAACTGGGGTGACTGCTGGCAAGATTGGCTGGTTAGACTATCTGACTCTGAGTTCAGGCGAGAAGGCTTTCCTCAAGATACAGGCTAGAGAATGATCAAAGTTGGAGGAAGCATCACCCTTGGCCTTCACAGGCTACATTTGTGTATGCTGTGCATCCACATCCACACGTGCGCACACACACACACACACACACACACACACACACACACACACACAAATGTACCATATAAACATGCAAAAAAGAGAGGAGTCAGATCATCTATACAGCACAAAGTTAAATATTAGAATACTATTTATGGAAGTTTTGTGATGGCAAACAAGCAAATAAAATCACCAAAATAAATAAATAAATAAATAAATAAATAAATAAATAAATAAATAACTTGATGAAATGATCATTCCCTGAGTAGCAACCCATCAAATAAACTGGGCTAGCAAAAAGAATTGTGAAGATTTTATAAGGAATATTTTCACAGGATGCCTGCATATGACATAGTCCACAGGTAGCAAATGAATTCTTAGTTTTCACATGGGGATAACTAATCATACTGACGTGTGTTGCTTCTTAAGATATCATTTTCTATAAAGATGACTATAACACTTATCTGTTATCACTTATGATATTAAACAATTCAATTTGTGATGATTTTTCACATCTTCACATTTAGTCCATGGCAGCCATTTCTTTTCGCTGTTAGATGTTCACAGAGAATCAAATTTCTAAATTACTTCAAATCAAGGCATGGTAACCTAACTACTTTAAAGGAGTTAACTCCTTTTAACTAATTCTGCTTCTTTTTTGGATGAATTTAAATTTTAAATCTACATTTAATTTCATTTAAGCATTTTATTTAATTGAATTTCACCTTCATTTAAAATTCGGATTTGTTTTAATGAATTTCAATTTGAAGTTTAATCTTCTTTAAAGTTTAATTTAATCTTCAATTTTAAATGTTAGAAATATCAAAAGAGAGCTAGCATGCCATTTGGGGAAATGGCTGAAGAGGAAGGAAAACATTTGAAGTTTCCCTAAATAGAATATGACATACAAAGGTAACCAAAATTATTTCAACGGTGGACAAGCAGTGTTGTTATACATAAGAAGAGAAGCCCTTGGGTTACACTTTTTCCTGAAAGAACATGATGAACTAGATGAACAAGAATTGTTTTACTAACCTTTAATACCCAACATTGTTTCCATGAGGTTCTCAAATGATACAACATTCTTTAAAACATAATATCTAGAAAAACATTTTTTTTAACATTAGGAACTATGGTGATTTAAATAGGAATAGCCCCCATAGACTCGTATATTTGAATGCTTGGCCTATAGGGAGTGGCACTATTAGGAGGTCTGGCCTTGTTGGAGTGGATGATGCCTTGGAGAAAGTGTGTCACTGTGGGGGTGGGCTTTGAAGTCTCCTATGATCAAGCTATGCCCAGTGTGACTCATAGTCTCCTTTTGCTGCCTGCCGATCAAGATGTAGAACTCTCAGCTCCTTCTCCAGCACTATTTGCAGCATGTCACCATGCTGTCATTCTTCCTACCATGATGATGATGGACTAAAGCTCTGAAACTGTAAACCAACCCCAATTAAGTGCTTTCCTTTATATAAAGCTCCTGTGGTAATGTTGTCTCTTCACATCAATTGAACACTGATTTGGGTAGGTACCAAAGTTGCACATCCTAAGGGTGTTGTTGTTGTTACATTATCTTAGATTAAAGCGTGGATAGTATGATGCTTAATCTTAGCTACAACTTAGTGAGATCTAGAGTCACTTGGGACATGGGCTCTGAGCAAACCTACAGGGGTTACTATTTGAGGTAAGGAGACTCTCATGTTATGGATGGTACTGTTTGCTGACTGGAATCCTACATGCATAAATGCAGACAGGAAACTGAGCAGCAACATGCATTTATCACCTTCTGCTTCCTAAGTGCAGATGTATCCAAAGTGTGTCCTTCTGCTCCTACCACTGTGCCTTCATGACACTGACTTGGCTTCCTGGCCCTGATTGACTATACTCTAGAATTATAAACCAAAATAAACATCTCCTTCCTTCAGTTGTTTATACAGGGGTATTTTTTCACAGCCACAGAAAAATTACTAAGACAGACAGCATCTCCATTAAAACAGGAAAGTGTTCATCCTATATCTACGGCACTTGTTTGCTACAATTTACATTATGTTTGTTGATGTTGAGCCATTTCCATGATTGCAAACCTTACCCTGGTCATCAGAAAGGGCAGGAGTCCAAGTCTTCATTCCAACATTCCAAACATTTGACACTTCTGTCCTGGGAACAAGACAAAGACAAACTGTCATTGGGGAAAAATACATGCTCAGTACCCAGTAAGCATGGTGACTCCAAGACTTAACAGTGAGGCAGAAGAGAAGACAGTGATGGATAGAATTATAAATATCACTAGCTTTTAGGATTTAAATAAAGACAGAGGCTGGAAAGATGACGCAGCAGTAGGACATAAACCACTCAAGAGCAGGACAGGTGCTGGCACACAGGACAAAAAGCTAGCAGTTACCTATGACTCCAGCTCAGAAGGTCCCATACCTTCTGTTCTCAAGGCATTGGGTTCATGTGGATAAACACACACACACACACACACACACACACACACACACACTTAAAATAAGACACTAGAAATATGACTCAGTGGTTAAACGTACTGGCTGCTTTTGCAGAAGACCTGAGTTCAACTCTCAGCACCCAATGATCTGTAACTACAATTACAGATGCATGATGCCCCTTCTGGCCTCCTCTGGAACTGCATGCTTGTGGTACACACACCTGCAGATGAAACACCCATCCATATAATTTTTTAATTTTATTTTAAAAAAAAAAATAAGGATGAAGTTAAAACAAATTAACAAGGAAAACATAAGACGAAAGAAGAGGGGAAAAAAAAACAATGTTCAGGAAACATGACAGGCCAACGTTTCAAAAGAAGGTGGGTAGGAGCTGAAATTATTTGAGAGACGAGATCTGAAAAACAGACCGCTGGATTTGAAATCAAGGAAGATTTAAGAATATGTCCAGATATTCAAAAGATGGAAAGGAGAAATAATATTCATATAGAGTACATACAGTGGCATTTTTCAAAGTATATCCTAGGAAAGAAATACTGCACAAAGTATTCTCTAAAAAGAAAAAGGGCCGTACTCAAATGTCCTTGAAACAAGATGAATCTATGTAGCTACATAAATATTTCTTCCAAAACATTGAAACCTTTCTCACGTTGGGAGATAAGGAAAATAAGAGAGCAGCTTACATTTAAGCATCTACCGTGAACAAGCAGGCTCCTTCACAGTGATGCAGAGGTGGTTCAGTACATGAAAATTCATAAATGTGATCCATCATATAAACAAACTGAAATTTAAAACCCACTCATGATTGTCTCACTAGACACAGAAAGGACCTTTAACAAAATTTAACACCCTGTCACAATAAAAGTCCTGGAAAGACTGCAGATACAAGTTACACACCTAAATATAAATATAATAAAGGCAACTTACATCAAGCCTATAGGCAGCATAAAATTAAATGCAGAGAGACTCAAAGAAGTCCCACTTAGGTCTGGAATAAGACAAAGTTGTCCACTCTACCAATACTTATTCAAGATAGTACTTGAAGTTTTAGCTAGAGCAGTTAGAAACCTGAAGGAAAAGGAAGTAATCAAGGTATTGTTATTTCCAGATGAAATGATAGTATAGTAAGTGACCTTAAAAATTCCACCAGGAAATTCTGAAAGCTGATAAACAATTTCATCAAATTAGCTGGATACAAAATTAACTCAAACAAATCAGTAGCCTTCCTATATACAAATGATGAATGGACTGAGACTGAAATAACATAAAAACACCACAAATAATATATAAAATACCTTGGGGTAGCTCTAACCAAAGAAATGAAAAAATTATAAGATAAAAGTGTCAAGTCTTTGAAGAAAGAAATTGAGGAAGATATCAGAAGATAGAAAGATCTCCCATGCTCATGGATCAATAGGATTAACATCGTTAAAAAAAAAAAAATGGCCACCCTTCCAAATGCAATCTACAGATTCAATGCAATGTCCATCAAAATTCCAGCACAATTCTTTACAGACCTTGAAAGGGAAGTTCTCAGCTTTATATGGAAAAACAAAAACCCAGGATAGTTGAAACAATCCTGTACAAAAGAAGAATTGCTGATTTCAAGTTCTACTACAGAGCAATCATAATAAAATCTGCATGGAATTGGCATAAAAACACACAGGTTGATCAACAGAATTGAAGACCCAGTCATAAACATACATGTACACACTTGATTGTGGATAAAGAAGCCATAAGAATGCACTGAGAAAAAGATAACATCTTCAGCAAGTGGTGCTGAGCAAACTGGGTGCCTTCATGTAGAAAAATGCAAATGGATCCATACTTATCATCTTGCACAAAACTCGAATCCAAATAGATCAAAGACATCAACATTAAACCCGATTCACTGAACGTCACAAGAGAAAGAGGGCTGTAGCTTTGAAGAGGAGAAAACTTACTGAAAAGAATGCCACTAGCACAGGCACTAAGATTTACAACTAATAAATGAGACCTCATGGAAGTAAAAAGCTTCTGTGAGGCATAGGACACCATCGTTTGGGCAAAGCAACAGACTACAGAATGGGAAAAGAGTTTTATCAACTCTACATCCAACAGAGAACTAACATCCAAAATACATCAAGAACTCAAAAAACTAGATATGAAAAAAAAAAACAAATAATCCAATTAAAAAATGAGGTATAGCTGTAAACAGAATAGAGAAACATATGTATATATGTGTTTCTCTGTTATGAATTCTGTTTATACAAATATATATAAAGAATATATATTCAAATATATATTTGAAGAATTTTTAAGAATCAAAACACACACACACGTGTGTGTGTGTGTGTGTGTGTGTGTGTGTGTGTGTGTGTGTGTGTGTAATTCTCGTGTTACAAATCTATAAAAAATTCAGATTCCAAGCCTGGCTAAAGTTACAAGCTAATTGAAAATTGACTGACCAATTTTTGTACTATTTTTCTCATCCAGAAAATGAAACTCAGAATAACACCTATTCCAAAGGATCACTTCAAATGTCAATGAAATATCAATAAAACCTAGAAAATCCTAGGACGATTGACTGACTCATAGAAGCTGCTGAGTAAATATTACCTGATTTAGTCTTATTACTAAACTTTATATATTCCCTTTGGTGCCCAGATAATATTTTTTAAAAAAAAAACTCAAATAATCTGGGATCCCCGTTCAGAAGTCATTAAATCAGTAGATCATAATTTACTAATCAATAATTAAGGATTGGCATGAAAATAGAATGTTTATTTCCTTTGATTTTGTAAGTATTCTGTCTGTTGTTGTGGCCATTATCCATACAGATTAGTATAGTTGGGGTTTGCTCACATAATCCCTCTAATTTTATGAAAATAGAAATCATGAAATGCATATTCCTATCTAGGATCCACAGCTAAATATAAGTCCACACGTATTCCTATATGAATGACACCTCTCTATTACCTGGTGTGGCACTAAATCATCCCTTAAGGAAGCTGTTTCTAAAAAGGACACTACAAGGAAGGGTTGAATTGTCCTCATAATTAAAGAGCAATTCTTTATATCTTAATGTGATATTAAAACCTGCATATGAAATCTTCTGCTCTGAAGAAAATGAGATTATATACATTGAGCTGCCAAAGACTTCCCTGCCTGAGAATTCACGCCATGTGATCTCACAAGCTGTGAACATCATGAAAAAGACTCTTCGAAACCCTCCCAAGCCTGGGAGCACCACCTCCCACGCAGTTTTCCTGTGTATGTGCGGTTTTATTTAAGCATAAAGTTTCAAATCATTATTACTTTAATGTCAGTCTCCTTCAGAGGTTATTTGCAGAATCGAGCGTTAAGTACAAAAAAAGTTGTTAGAATCCCTTATCCCCAGCACTGAGGGAAAAAAATCTGAACAACAAATGAAGTCATAAATAGTGTAGCTTTAGAATCTGCTGCTGGAAGTGCAGTAAATTCCTCTTTCTGTCTGCCATCTGAGTTTTAGAGGAGTTGTTTTTTTTTTTTTTATTTTTTTTTTTATTTTTTATTTTTTTTGTAATAGAACCTTTATTTGCTGATTATATAATAGTGTACACAGTGACCCAAAACTCCACAAGGGTCTTAGTTTGGATTATTATTTTTGTTTTGTTTTTTTGTTTTTTATTAGATATTTTCTTTATTTGCATTTCAAATGTTATCCCCTTTCCTGGTTTCCCCTCCAAAAGCCCCCTTCCCCACCCCCTCCCCCTCACCAACCTACCCATCCCTGCTTCCTGACCCTGGCATTCCCCTATACTGGGGCATAGAACCTTCATAGGACCAAAGGCCTCTCCTCCCATTGATGACTGACTAGGCCATCCTCTGCTACATATATAGCTAGAGCCACAAGTTCCAAAGTTTTCTTTGATTGGTGGTTTAGTCCCAGGGAGTTCTGGGATTACTAGTTAGTTCATATTGTTGTTCCTCCTATGGGGCTACAGACCCCTTCAGCTCCTTGGGTCCTTTCTCTAACTCTTTCATTGGGGACCCTGTGCTCCATCCAATGGATGGCTGTGAGCATCCACTTCTGCATTTGTCAGAAACTGGCAGAGCCTCTCAGGATACAGCTATATCAGTAGTAGTATCAATTACATCTTCATTTGATAGATGCTTAGCTCATTCTAGTCCTGCACACTTCGGGTAAGACATT
>NC_034593.1:105813191-105818191 GCF_900095145.1 Mus pahari | reverse complement strand
GGTTTAGCAGATTAATGATAATATTAAGGTCCTTTTGCCTTGAAAATAACTCTAACTAAGCAGTAAATCCAATACAGTCCGACCCAGCCTTGAGAATTTCAAACTTTAGACCTAAACAGTCAAGTCTTCCCTTACCCGTTTCTACAGAAAGCTTCTGCAGAATTACTTTCCTCGTTGCCAGGAACAAAGGTTCCAGATAAAAGCAGCTTGAGGGAGGAACCTGGGCTCACGGTTCCAGGGGACAGGTCATCCGGACACGGGATGTCTGGAGGCAGTGTGGGAACACTGTCAACCACATTTAAGGTCAGATAATAGAGGGACACAAGGCTAGTATTCAACCTTGTCTAGGAGTCCAGCCCATTGAGGGTGCCACCCACAGTTAGAGTGGGTCTGGCTTGCCCAGAGATTTGTAGCTAGCTCATTCGTTCTAGATCCTTCCATCATCAGTCTGTACTATCACCATCCATCAGGCATTTCTTCCTGGGAAATGAGGTTTCCAGCTCCACCGAATGCCACTTCTCAGCTATTCTTAAATAAATGTAAATAGCAGGTGAAATGGGGGGTACAAGGTGAGTTTTTGTTCTTGTTCCTGTTGTTCGGTTGGAAGGAAGGCTTGTTTTTTTGTTGTTTTGGGTTTTTTTTTTTTTTTGTACTCTATAAATTTTTTGTACTGTATAAAATGGCATAAGAATAAGAAATAACTATCTAATGCAGTAAGCCCTACTTATTACCTTCTACTGGCAGCACTTTCCACCTATTAAGTCATCTAATTTTCATAACAACCGACAAATTGTTTCCAATTCACAGAAAAGGAGGCTTCGAAATAGAGAGGTGATGTAATTTGTCCAAGGTCACGCAGTTACTTAGCCAGCATTTGAGATGAGTCAGTGTTCTTAACCACAGTACTATATTGATTCCTACCCTACCTAGATAATAACTTCTGCCTAAACCAAAGACCTCTAGTGTGCCAAATCCAGAAGCCCCAGACTCTGCTCAGAGGGAGACAGAGACCATTGTCTTATCCTATTGAACTGTTGAGCTGGCTTCCCCTGTGAGTATCACCATGCATCTAATCATCCCTGGGATAGTCCAGGGGTATGCCTAGCTTATTCTCCCTTTCACTTACAAAAGCATCCTTCCATATGTTGTGTTTTGGGTATGCACACAATATGGGTCTCCCTTTAGATATACACACAATACAGGGTCTCCCTTTGTAGCCCAAGCTGGCCTCAAACCTGCATGTTTTCCTATCCCAGACTGTGAAGGCTGGGATTCTAAGCCACCATGTCCAGCCTACCTGTGAACCTTTAAATTACAGTTTCCAAATAAAGGAGATGAGCTTATGTTGTATATCTGTTTCTATGTGCCTCTGTGGGTATGTGTATGGGTATGGGTATGGGTATGGGTATGGGTATATGTGCAAAATGTTGTGTCCTTAACCTTTAAAATGCCTTTTCAATTTATTTTGCACAGATTTCTATCCTTAAAAATGTATCATATTGATCCCTTGGTGGAAGGTTGGGCATGGGTATAGAAGAGCAATAGGCCTTTTTTTGGTTACCACAAAATTATAACTGGAAGCAAAGCACTTTTGCATTTTCCTGTTTAGTTAATGAATGCCTGCTAAAGTGCGTGAATATACCTTTGTCCAAATATAGTGCCAGTCACTTTTCACACTCTTTGTCCTTTCTGAATTCATAGGTCCACGTGTTTGGTGTGAAAACTCCAGGATCCTGAGCTCAGGTGGAAGCTTCGTCAGGATTTTAGGGTGTACACAGAGTTACGGACTGCCATTTCTCCTGCCAGACTCGGTCCTTGGTCATGGGTCTTCGTCCTTGGTGCTGTTTTGCTTTATGAATTTTGCTTGTCTTCTTTAATGCAGAATAGAAAAGAAAAGCAGCAATTACAGCTGCTTCCTGTGCCTCTGGGCACCCGCTTCCTGTCACTTATCATTGCCATACTGATGAAGTGACTCTCTTGATACGGATTCTAAGTAGACATCTGACTGAAACGCCCTTCGTGCCTTCTCCCTCTGGTGAAATCATGCCCATCCTTCCAGGCTCAGGGTATATATCTGCGCTTCTGTGAACCCTGCAGACACAATTAATTACCACACCATCTGCAGAAAAGCCGTCTTGTTTACCAGATGATGAGCTCACCTTGTCTGTCATCCCTCTAGGTTGTGGGCTCAGTCAGGAAGAAGGACCAGTTTTTGTTTGGTTTTGTTGAACCTACAGAAAGATCTGGAATGCAAATACTTGATGAACATTTGATGATAGACTAGTGTGTTACAGGAGGCAATGTTTTTCTTTGTTTAAACTGCATTGTTTCTATAGCTATCCTATTAATTATAATATCAAAAATATCTCTTTTCCATAGGAAGGAAAACTGAGCAATTGCAGAAGGCAGGGGAAATGAGAATATAGACCATTCCACAGGGACCATACTAACTAGATGTATTCAAATCCCATAGTACTTATTCTCCAAGGACAATGAAGGTAATTTTTATTTAAGAAATATTTGACTGAAAATACTTCTAGTATCCAAAGAAGCCTTCCCTGCATTGTTATATTGTTTGTTTTTCTTTGCTTTTTTTTTAAGCTTTTCTGTGGCAGTTTCACCTGACATAACATCTGCAGGGTGCTGGCTGGACTTCAAATGTTGCCCAAGGAAGATGAATCTAGGAACCATGCTTCCTGACAGATTCTCCGGGGCTTTTGAACAGTTTCCAAAATAGTTACAGCCAGAGGATACCGGAAAATCTCCCAAGCATAGTGAAACCCTGATGTGGACACCTTTCACTCATTCACTTGCTTAATTCCCTCTGAAAGGAGGTTGGGGGGTGTTATATATGCTCGCCTATGTTATATATGGGATTGTATATGCTCAACTCAGAGAGTGGCACTATTAGAAGATGTGGCTCTGTTGGAGTAGATATGGCCTTGTTGGAGTAGGTGTGGCCTTGTTGGAGTGGGTATGTCTCTGAGTATGGACATTAAGACCCTCATCCTGTATTCTGAAGCCAGAATTCTGCTAGGGGCCTTCAAATGAAGATGCAGAACTTTCAGCTCCTCATGAACCATGCCTGCCTAGATGCTTCCATGTTCCCATCTTGATGATAATGGACTGCACCTGTAAGCCAGCTACAATTAAATGGTGTCCTTATAAGAGTTGTCTTAGTCATAGTGTCTGTTCACAGGAGCAAAACCCTAAGACAAGAGGCAAGTGGAATGAGTTGACACAGTGTCATTTATACTTAACAAGAATCCATGTTCGTACACATACATGTTCTCCCTGTGTGAGCATGTTTAGAAGAAGGAAGTGCTATTGGTTCAGAGTGTGATGTTAATAAAAGATGGTCTTAATGATGAACAGAATGTTAAATTTCGAGATAAAAATGGTGAACAAATAGGATCTAAATAACAGGGTACATAGTATAGAGGTACTGAGTCTTAAAGGGAGCTGTTGTTCGTTTCTAACCAGCATTCCTTATGTCCCAGAGTCTGTGTTACAGGCAGACTCTTGATGCTGGGTGAAAAAGGCATGGTCCCTGACCCACAAGGCTTTGCGTTTCACAGTAAATCTTAAATCTGTATAAGTTCTAAAATTCAGAGTAGTTAACCTAAAGAGGGGATACGTACGCTGATACTGACAGATCAATAAGTTTGTCCCACCCAGAAGGGGAAGGACAACAAAATTAGGAAGAGTTTTTCTCAGGCAAAGAGTGAGAAAGACAATAGCTTATCACATCGTCCTCCACTGTGGCACCTACCTGCAGTGACTCAGTGATTCTGTCTGCCATTAACAAACATAACGCAACTGGAAAGGAGGACAACATTTGGAATGTTAAATAAATAAAATACCCGATTAAAAAAATAATAACACAAAGACTTGAAAAGAATTTGGCCCATTCTTTCTTCTCTACTACTGATAATGAATTGTCTCCCTATCCTTTCTGTTGCATTAACTCTATGCTCTTACCACCACCATCACCAGTATCTATCTGTATGATCATCTCTACCTTGCTCTGATCACCGCCATCACCAGTATCTCTCTGTACCATCACCACCACAGCTACCTCATAGAACACCAGCACTTTTCCTCCCAGAAGTGGAAATCCTTGCCCTCCTCCTGAACTGCCAAGAGAGCCATCTCTTTGTTATTCCAAAGAACCTGACCTGTCCAAAGATCCCAAAGCTACACGGATCTCTTCCTGTTGAAATTCTGCTGTATCACTCAGGCATCTCTGTGTCTTTTAATAAGCAGCCACATATATGACATGACATCAGGTTTGTGAAATCAGTTGCTGATTAAGAATAAATATTGTCTCCCAGCTGCTAGGAGAGTTCAAACACTTGAAAGTGATTGCAGAATGAAAATGAGTCCAATCTGTTCTGGTCTATGAAATGTCAATAGAGGTGGATATGCATGCACATCTAATACATGTTTTTCCTACAAATAACAGGGTAGAGTGGGAGAAGGATAGCATGAAGAGAAATCTGTATTCCAGAAGAACGAGGTTCATATTGTCAAGCTGAACCTCTCCAAGTTTCTCCCTGCTTCTGATACCTAGCTGTAGTTCCATGTCCGAGAGATCTCTAGTCATAGGGCCCTGCTCTATGCCTGTGATTTTGAGAACTCGCTTGTTTATAACACTGGGATGTGATGTGCAGGGTCCATTAATGCACTGCATTCACCTTCCCAAGAGCACTTTGGCTCTTTGCTGCATATGATGAGTCAAGGATCCACACATGCTTTCCAAAAAAAAAAAAACATTAAAGGCCTACATTTAAAATGCTTTAGCATCTGTTCAATAACTTCATGCCAGCACCAGTGGCTCTCACACCTTCTCTCCTTCTCCACCTCCTCCTCCATGGATCTGTGCAACAACTGAATCAGAATGACCACTGCTGAATGAAACAAAGCAGAGAAAACATTTGCCTGAGAAAGAAAGAGAGAGAGAGAGAGAGAGAGAGAGAGAGAGAGAGAGAGAGAGAGAG
>NC_034593.1:105809910-105813121 GCF_900095145.1 Mus pahari | reverse complement strand
AGAAGAAAAGAAAAGAAAAGAAAAGAAAAGAAAAGAAAAGAAAAGAAAAGAAAAGAAAAGAAAAGAAAAGAAAAGAAAAGAAAAGAAACAACAATTTCAATATCTCTACGTTAGTATCATGAGGGTGGGTTTTCTATTTCTGATGCAGCTGAATTTCGTAGCAGGTTGATTTTTTTTCCTATCTGAATATTGGATATTCCATATACAGCCATGTTAAAGAACATCCTAGATTCCTAACATACTTCAGTCCAAACAATAATCACAGTGGAGAAGTGGTGCTAACCCCAGAGCACTCTCTACCTCTCCAAGCTCCATCACTCCCTGGAATATTAAAGACCATTTTTCTTCTTCCTTCCTTCCTTCATTTCTTCCTTTCTTCCTTTCTTCCTTTCTTCTTTCTTTTTCTTTCTTTCTTTCTTTCTTTCTTTCTTTCTTTCTTTGTTGGCTTTGTTTTCTAAAGAAAACCAATAGGTGCACACACATTTTCTCATTGCTCATGAGATAATGCTAGCTCATGCCTCCACACCCGCTGGCCTGCCTTCAAACCATTAATGTCAAAGTCCCTGTCACTAACAGCAAGTCCTTTTCCACACAGGTTCTACTGTCTGAGGACTCTGGGAGGAATCTATTAAGGAAAGCAGTTTCAACCTCAAGAGAACTTTTGTAGGTCAGGGGAGAAAGGCAGATTGCTGATCTCATGCCTTCAGATATTCCTTTCCCCCTCATGCCTAACTAAATCTAATTGAAACAGTTTGTAAAAGTCACTAGTAGCTATGAGATCTCAAAAACTGGGGATTTAAGGGAGGTGGGAAAGGACCACCCTCCAATCATTATAAAGTATATTAAACTCATCACTTTAGTTCACTCCTTTTCAGTTCAAGCCAAGGATTGATAAATGATTCTAATACAGAATATTTGGCGAGTTGTAAATGCCATAGGCATTCTGAGACTGGGGAATGAATGCAAATTTACAAAACAAGCAGTTAGAGACACAAAATGGTTGTGAACCTGCTACCTTTGTGACTGTAAATATGCTGTGCTGCCAGGAAGACAAATCCTAAAACCATGAAGTTCTCTTGACCTGTATAAAGGAAAAAGTAAGCCATTGTCCCATGACATTGCAAAGCGCCTCCATTTTGGTATAACTATGACAATAACGAAACTAAAGTAATTAGACTTCCAGACCTGAAGTTGTTTTTTTTTTTTTTCAGATTTCTGCACCACTTACTCTGCAGACTGCAGTCACCCACTAACTAGAGAGATATTTAGAGATCTTTGGACACTCTTTTACCTGACACTCACCTTCTGTCCCAAACCACAGGACAAAATAGGAAAGGTTTCCTCCCCTAACTAATTTCCCTTTGTCTGCCCTATAACTATTACAACCCATGAGGAGACTGTGGCCCCCATTCACTCTTGGACTAGAGACCACCCACTTCAGACATCTATGGGAGTGAAGACTGCGCCATTTCCAGACCCTTGTCGCTTAGTGCTCCTCACTGAACTTCCAGACTCACCTAGGGCTAACCCAGGTGAAAAATCAAGGAGACCTTGAACAGGCTCTCCCATTTTCACCCAGAAGTTGAAAAAGCACCATTTTGCCAATCTTAATATTAGTGACTTTAGTGCAAACCTTTGTTGTTTTATATATCTTAAAGTTATCACAGTCAGACTAATTTAAGCTGGACTGAGAAATATTTAAGTAGCATCCTATAAAGTACTGACAACTATTCTTAGGACAGTGTTTGGCTCTTCTTCTCTTCCTAGCTGCAGCCCTCCATCTTCAGGAGCTATAGCTGCCATGCTAAATGTACTCTCTGGTCCAGTTTAACAAAGCTGTCACTCTGAAATGTGGAGAAACAAGGCTTCTCTTGACTAAGCTCTTCAGTTCCATCCCCTTAGGTCTCCTCATCTTAAAAATCAACCAACTCAGAGGAGTAAGTGCAAGGACTAAAAGTATAGTTATGAACAAGGGTCCTTCCTTCATCCCTGTAAGTTTATTTACCGATCCATCCATTCTGTCACAGAGTGATCCTGACAGCTTTGGAAGTAAGGTCTCCTGGTCTTCACATGTACTCTGGCCATGATTATAGGCCCTAACAATAAATAAAGCTCTAGCTGATAGTGACTGTTTCCACCCAAGGGACATGGTCAGACATAGGTAATAAAATTCCTGCTGACAGGCTATTGAAGGATTGCTTATTTTCGTTCTTTGCCAATATGACAAAGAGCTGATGAAACAAGCTAATACGTCCATTGAAACGAAACATTTCTCATTAGAAGTCTGCATTTCACATGCCAGAAAGATTCTGCTGAAGGGACCCTGATATTGCGGCCTCTTGTGAGGCTATGCCAGTGCCTGACAAACACAGAAGTGGATGCACACAGTCAGCTATTGGATGGAACACAGGGCCCCCAATGGAGGAGCTAGAGAAAGTACCCAAGGAGTTGAAGGGGTCTGCAACCCTATAGGTGGAACAATAATATGAACTAGCCAGTACCCCAAGAGCTTGTGTCTCTAGCTGCATATGTAGCAGAAGATGGCCTAGTCGGCCATCATTGGGAAGAGAGGCCCCTTGGTCTTCCAAACTTTATATGACCCAACACAGGGGAAGGCCAGGGTCGAGAAGTGGGAGTGGGTGGGTAGGGGAACAGGGTGGGGGGAGGGTATAGGAAACATTCGGGATAGCATTTGAAATGTAAATGAAGAAAATGTCTAATAAAATAATTTTAAAAAGAAGACTGCATTTCAAAGCAATGTAAAGGTCACATATAAAAAATAGCAGGTGTGAAGGATCTCAAGCCATCAGCAATTCAGACCACACATGGCCTGCAGAAGCGACACAGGACACAGCTGATCAGACAGACTCGTTTCTGGCTCCAGACATCCAGCACCTTTCCCGCCAGAGGAGAGCTAGTAAGAGAGCCATCTTTGCTCCCGGTGCGTGGCCAGGGAGAGGGCGGGCTGCAGAAGCGACACAGCTTCGGGGGAAAGATCCCGTTTCTGGCTCCAGTCATCCAGCACCTTTCCTGCCCTAGGAAACAAACAAAAGATGGAATTAAACAAAACCATCCAAGACCTAAAAAGGGAAATAGAAGCAAAAAAGAAAACCCAAAATGTGACAACTCTGGAGATAGAAACCCTAGAAAAGAAATAAGGAACCATAGATTCAAGCATCAGCAATAGAATACAGGAGATAGAAGAGAGAAT
>NC_034593.1:105798914-105809899 GCF_900095145.1 Mus pahari | reverse complement strand
GGGTATGGGGAATTTTCGGGATAGCATTTGAAATGTAAATAAAGAAAATATCAAATAAAGAAATAAACAAAGACCACGCACTCGAAACTATTCTGTAAAGTGGAACTAAACATATTTCATTCTCCAAGTGAAAAATATTTTTGACTCACCAAGGGAAAATGGAAGACTGACAAGCCAGCTAACAGGGTAAGCTGGGATCTTAAGAAACAACTCAAATTACCTTCAGTTACAAGGGATATCAAGTTGAAAGTCACAATTTAGTTTCTGGAAATGGGAAATTTTTACTAATTTCTCAATGTTTGGGGGACTTCTACTTGGTAAAGCATTAAGAAAGGATAAGAATAAAGAAATGTGTACAGATTTCAGGATAGAAATACAGAGAGATTTATCTGGCCTGTCAACATTTAATAAGGTGAGAAAAATTTGTCAGACTCATATCAAAAATAAAGCAGACGTTTTCATTCAGTACTATGATAAGCAATTTCTGGTGAGACCAAAAAATATTTCTGAAGTGTTTGAGGACATGGGGTTAATATGAAGAAAATTCTCACTAAGCTTCTTATGATGAAACATCTGGTTCACAGATCTCATTGAAATGCCTGAGAAATAGGTGAGTAATAAAGTGATTAGTAGTAACAACAGCAGTAGTAAATCTATAATGCTCACTACTCCCTAGACGAGCTTGTAAATTCGATGTGTCTGCTGAGTTCATAGTAGCTTTATTAGATGTCTTCTATTTCTTGTAATATACACACAGAGAAAGCAAAATACAGAACTATCGAGTGACTTGAGCAACACTCCCCCGCCTAATAGCCTTGTGAGAGTAGAGGTCAGATTTAGGTGGTGTGATTTTAGGAATCGTGTTCTCAACCCAAAGGTGAGAAAGTAGCAATGGGGTAACACCTGAGCAGGTCTTCGGCTGTGTTATCAGTAATAAGAAGTGTTGGGGACTGTGGGAAAATGGATAATACACTTATTGGAGATTCACATTCATTCGTTAGCTGCACTGGCCAAAGTATAACAGGATGGATACCAAGGTCATGAGGACTGAGTGGAACAGCAATTAAAGCCTTGTGGTAGCATAATTCACCAATGACAAGGGAAGTAGACAAAGATGGGCTTTTATGGATTGACTACCAGACACCAATCTCCCATTCATAGCATCATAGAAAGAATAGAGACTAAGATGTGGACAGCGACTTGGGTTCCTAGGGAAGTGGAGGCCAAAAGGTTTTGTCAAAAGGTTTTTGGAAAGATATACTGCCTGAACATCTAGATGCTCTGTTTGTTAATCCTTTTATAAATTGAAATTTAATTGATGCTTAAAACACAAGAACATTATATATACCTGAAACAATATATAATGCAATGCATGTGTAATATTTAAATCAGGTTAAACACCTCTGTCTTTCCAAACATTTGTCACCCCTTTATGATTAAAGTTTCTAAAGTCCTCCCTTAAAGCTTGTCTAATAAATATCCCAGGTCACTCACTGCCTCGTCAGAAGCACACCAGAATTACTTTCTTCTCTAAATGAAACTTAATACCAGTTGGTAAACCTCCCACCTAACACAGTCTTTCCACCCCACTATTTCTACTTTCTGATTACCATCATTCTTCTCTTACATCTGTGAGACCAGTACTTTACGCCACCACATCTCAGTGACAGATGTGGTACTTATTTTCTGTGCTAGACTGACTGTAGTGATCTTCTAGTTGTCACAAGTAAGAGAATGTCGATCTTTTGTGAGTGTACTAGATTCTCTTTTTCTGTTTATCAGTGGATGGAGATTGTGGTTGTTTCCAGTTAGAGCACTATGAATAATGTCTCAATGAATATACCCACACAGTAGCTCTGTAGAATTCTGATTTCATTTCCAATATATATACACCCAAGGATAGGATTGCTAACTCATGTAGTCGTTCCAGTTTTCCACATTGTTTTCCATAATTCTGTATTAAACTATATTCTTGCCAGCAGTGAACAAATATTCTCTTATGTCTACATCCTGCCCAGTATTTACTGAGTTGAGTCTTTCTGATACCAGCCATCAGAGTAAGTGATGTTGCCTTGGGATTTTGATCCACATTTATATGATGATTAGTGGTTTGAAACAATTTTTCATGTACCTACAAAATATTTGTATGCCTTAGAAAATGTCTATTTAACTCTGCTGCCCAATTTTTAATCAGCCCATTTAAAGGGCTCTGCTATTGAGTTTTGCGGTTTCCTTATCTCTTCTAGATATCAAACCCTTGTCAAGCACATAGTTTGAAAATACTTTTTTTCCCATCCTGTAGATTTTCTTCACTGTGCAGAAGATCCGAAATAGACAGAAGCACTTTGGAAAGGGTCACACGGGTCCAGGGAGAGCAGTAGTAACTATGAGGATACTACAAATAAAGGCTAGAATTGCTCTCAAAAATCCAAAATCCTCAAGGAAAGAAAAGACGAGCCTCCCCCTGTGAAAATGAGTACTGCTGGACATCGTTGTGTGACAGGGAAAGCTGGAGTATCTGGAGGGGTGGAACCCCTCTGCCTCCTTTTCCAGGAACATCTGTAGAACTGTGCCTCGGGCTTGCATTCAGCAGCCAGCTAGTATTGATTCGTAGAGACAATAAATAATATTTAACTTTTTCTATCAAGAAATGTACATGAAATGTGCCATGTGGGGGTACACGTGAGTTCATGTGTGCATGTAGGTGTAAAGGCATATGTGTATAAAGGCTAGGAGTGGGTTTCAAACACCTTGTCAATACCACTCCATCTTAGTTCTTGGAATAGGGTATCCCACATGACCTGGTGTTCTCCACTTCAGCCAGAATGAGTGATGAGTGTGTGCTAGGGACCTGTCTACCTCCCCATGCACAGTGCTGGCCCCATTGTGAATTTCTTATATCTCATGTTTACCAAAAAATGTATTATTTATTCACTGTAGATTTATGGGTTATTTTCTGCTAAGAAGGACTTCTTTGGCCTCACCTCTATCTCATGGATTTCTAAGTAACCAAGGAACTCAGCCAGTTAGCGGGAGAGAGAATAAGAGAGACACTCTCAAACCTCATTCTCACGAGGTCAATATACTTATTCTTCACAGAAATTTTTATAAGATCAAAAGTAGCTGGTCATAGTTCTGAAATATGTTAGGCAATTGCCACCCTTTTGCATAACTGCTTGGTACCCACGGATGCGGTTGTCCTGTGGAAGTCATTCCCACTTCCATCCGTGTCCTCTCTAGTCTCTTCTTCTGCTTTCAGAAGGCATCTGCTTCCATCCAGAGTGCCCTCCCATCCTTTGTGACCTCCACAGGGAACAGCTCGAGATTCTCTCCCCACAGCTTTTCTCTAACCATCATAAGAGAGCTCTCACCTGGACCCTGAGGCTTTCGCACATAGAGGTGACTAGGATCATTTGCTCTAAACTGACTTCCATAAGGGAAACAACTTCCATGTGACGGGTAGCCTGGCCTGTTGTGTTATGTGCTTCTGAGTCATTAGCAGGCATTCAAAGCACAAACCTCTGACTAGCGCTTTAGTCTAGTGGACCAGCTTCATTTATTTTTAGCATAAGATGGAGAGGCTAGTGTTACCTTGCTTGTTACAACATCAAAGTTTTAGAATCTTCATACTTCCAGTTCTGAAAAAATAGTCCCTCCTTTCCTGGCTCTGAAGGAAATAGCTGAAAACAAGAAGAAAATTTTAGTATCCAGAAATAAGGATACTAAAGTTTAACAAAAACTAACAAGTCACTTTTACTTACTTTTTCTAATAGATTTTTTTTTTTTTTGAGGCACAGGACTCACATAGTTCAGACTAGCCTTGAACTCTCATTGTGTACCTAAGACTTGCCCTGAACTCCTTTTGCCTCTGTCTCTTAAATGTTGTAAGTCCAATGTTCACTAGTTTTATGCAGGGCTAGGAAATGAACCCAGGGCATCATTTAGGCTAATACCCAACATCTGAGCCACATTGACATTTCTATGTAAAATGGCAGGAAATTATCATTGCCATGTTTGAGTTAAATCAGGTGATGAAGGCTCTGGAGAGTCACTGGTATGAGTGAGGCATCATCTGTGATGCACTTGTTCTGGGAGATGGGAGTGTGTATGAGCTACCTGGTTTCTCCTTTTCCTACCCCCCCCCAGACCTCCACCCCTCCAGGACAGTGTTGCTCACACTCAGGCTTGGTATTTCCCTCCTGTGCCATCCCACGTGCCAGTCCCCTTTCGCAATGCCTCCACAGAGACACCCAGAAGTGTGTCTGAAAATCTCCCAGCCATCTCCTAAGATGATAAAGTCATCGTTGAAGTTAACCATCACAGATACAGACCTCAGGTAAGTATTTTAATGTGAATGGGAAAGGCTGGTATCAGTATCATAACTATTACAAATTTGGGGGTTTTGTTAACAGAACCAGAGTGACTGCAAACAGTAAGGAATAAAAAACTAAGAAAACATGCATAATATTAAAAATTTAATGTATTTACTTTGCGTGAACGTGTATTGAAACCATTATATAGTTTACAGATAGATATTAACACTTATAGTTAGCAACTTCTGTATTCAAGTTAAGTTTTAGGAAAAAAAGATCCTGGGTTTCTATTAAATCACTGACTCTGGAATGATGGTATAAACCTAATTGGGGTAAAAGCAGAAAGACCAGGAGAAACACAGTTTGAACACAGAAAATGTGGGCTGTTAGTTCATATTTTCCTTTCCTCTAAGAAGGAAACAACAATTTTTTTTTGGGGGGGACAGTAGTTTGAGAGTGAAGTGGTCCAGGAGAGTGTGTAATCTAAATCAATGCATGAGTGTGTGCTGCTGAGTTCTGCATTCCATTTACAGAGCAGTGAAACCTTTTCCAGAAATTGAAACCTTTTTACTTGATTCTTCTTGAACTCCTGTGCTTAAAATTGACATCTATTTAACAAAAAGAAAGTTGGGTTCCAGACTCTTCAAGGTCAGTTTGAGATCTAGAGAACAAATAGCATCTAACTGGATATAGTTCCCAAATGACTCTGTTAATACAAATGACTAATTTAACTGGAAAAGATTCTTATTGACACATTGGTCATTACAGATTATTACAATTTTTAACTTTAAGATTTGGGCTGAATGTACCCAACATGATGCAAATCTGATAAGGCAAGTGTAAGACAAAGTCAGTACATTCACTGAAACTCTTATAGAGACTACTAAGAAATATAATGTATGCTCCTATGTCTTTTGTCTTAACTTTTTTGAGGAAAGATTATGGGCTTAAACCAAAAATGACTATAAATTAATTTTAAACATATTACATATAATAGAACATAGTTTCATATATATTATATATAAGTATGAATTTATATGTAATTATACATAATATAATTTTGTTATATATCAAATATATTGAGAGAATATAATATAATGTAATATAATGTAATATAATATAATATAATATAATATAATATAATATAATATATCAAAACTACATTAGACTGTGACTCCAGTGCATTCAGAAGCACTGGAGTCCCCAGGTTGCTGAAGCTCCTTTCTAATACAACTGAATTTATATATTATCTCTGAATAGCTGAATGATATGTAGCCACATTTATTCATCATATCTGTAAAATACATGAGATATCCACTTATTACCTATTCTTTAAAGAATATGCACACTTGTGATATGTGACATAAAGGAATGCTGTTTGCCAATCCTCTTCCTTTAGTGCCAGAGAGTCCACATTTTAGATGGGCATTCAATAACTCATAAGAATATTTTCAGTTTCTTTTTGCATGTAAGTGTGACAATGTGGTGGAGAGTTGGACTTTGCAAGTGGGGAAGTAGTAAGGGACACACTGGCTTGGTCTTCTTTTTTCTTGCTCTAACAAAACACCCTGACAACTTATGGAAGAAAGTTCATGATTACAGATCACAGAGGTCAGGAGCATAGAGAAGCTTGTCATATCTACCCTCAAGAGCAGAGAGTGGACACATGCATGCTTTCTCATACCTACTTTCTTGTTCTTTAAGCAGTCCAGGACTTGAACCTAGGGAATGGCACCATTCACTTTTAGGTTGGGTCTTCCTATATCAATTAACATAAGCAAGAAAACTCCCCACCCCCAAAGGGCACTTGGACCTTCATATTCTGGACAATTCCTCGCTGAATCTCTCTTGTTGGGTGATTCTAGATTATGTCAAACTGACAATTTAAACTAACTACCATAAGTACTCTCCATAGTTTTCTTGAGGTAAAGATACTCACCTCCTTTGTCTTTTCCCAGTTTCCAGGAAATAGAACTATCTGGTTGACCATCAAATGGAGAAGATTCAGAAGAAAGGAAGCACAAAGACAGAAACCTTGATTCCTTTTCATGACACTGTAGCTCTACCATTTCAGCCTTATGATGACTCTTCTGTATTTCTCAAAATCAAAATGCAAAGAAGTTGCCAATTGTTTAAGTTATCATAGTTGATGTTTCTTTCTTGGTCTTGTTCCATGGTATAGTATATGTGAAGATTCAGAAATTAATAGTTTTTATGGATGTGATGGAAATGCAGGAGCCAGAAGTACTAACATAATGATTGAGGAATTGTTTTATAGAAAATTAAATGAGAAATAGATTATTGGTAGGATACTTGTCTGATAGAATCTCTTCACCTTTATTTTTAATCTGTGATGACTAGTTCTTGAACTACAATTAGAAAGGCACTCATATCATCATAAGGTGTACTTTATCCACTTGTTCCTAAATACAAATAAATGTTATAAATATGCCCAGGTCCAAAATTTAAAAAAAAAAAAATTATATTGCTTCTCGGCAATAGTTTTCAGCTTCCCAAGCAACAGTGAAACCATTCACTCAGTATAAGTGTCAGTATTGTTTTCCCGTCTCATAACTGCCTTCAGAGAAACTAATTCAGGCATCACTGGCACTTTATCTGAGTGTTCTAGAGAGATAAAGAATAGCTCTACAGTAAGAATTTTTTGATAAGGAAGACAGATGATAAGAAACATGACCCAACAGGGAAGCCGATGGTGGAGCTCTGTCCCACGTGGGTTTCTGTTACTGTAATAAATGCCATGAGCAAAAGCCACTGAGAGAAGACAGGGTTTATGTGGCTTACGTTCCAATCTCTGAACAGCATGAAGGAAGCTGGGTCAGGAACTCAAGGCAGGAACCTGTAAGCAGGATCTAAAGCAGAGGCCATGGAAGAATGCTGCTTGTTACTTGCTTGTTCATCATGTCTTGCTCTTCAGGTTTTCTAATACTATCCAGGACCACCTTCCCATGGTGTCTATATTCTGTCAAGTTGACAATTCACACTAACTTTCATAAGGACCTTGAGATACTGCCCCCAGTAAACTTGATCCTCCTCTATCAATTAGGAATCAATAAAATGCACATACAGGCTTTCATACAAGCAAACTGATAGAGATTTTTTCTCAGTTGATGCTCCTCTTCTCATTGGATTTTAGTTTGTGTCAAGTTGACACAAACCTTACCAGGCCATGTTCTTATAAAAGCTATTTGTCATAAAAATATGTTCTGAATCATCTGGATTAGGGAGGCTTTCAAAGCAGGATTTCTCAATATTTATACTTTTCCTTCTGTCTTAGTTTGTTTTCTGTTGCTGTGATAAAAGATTCTGACAAAAAGAAAATTGAGGAACAAAGTGTTTATTTTAGCTTACACATCTAAGACTTCATCATAATATTGCATATCTCTCTCTCTCTCCAAACTTGAATAAATAAATAAAATGAAATGAAATTCTATAATTCTACCCAGTAAGATCACAGAACTCTGGAGATCCCTATACTTATAGAGTCTGTGCCTTTGATAATAGGGTATGGCGAGGATTTTTACAAAGAATGTGAATAACAGAGGGCTATTTCATGGAATATGAGAGCATGGAGTGATTTTTAAAAATTATTATTTGCACAATCCCTTAATATCCAGATGAAACTGTATAATCTTTATAAACCAGAAGAAAGAAATGGTCCTTTGATTTCTTCCCTCTTTCCGGTCTTTTCTTTGTTTCCTTTTTAAATGTATTTTGTTAATTTTCATACATTTGAACTAAAAGAAATTGCATCACTTTTCTCCTTCCCTGTCCTCCCGACAATTCCCCCCAAGTCCCCACCCTCCAGCACCTATGCTCCTGCGCTCAGACTGATAGCCTCTTTTTTGTTACCATTGTTACATACACAACATGCATGTATATTTGCATAAATGCGTGTGTACATCTGAATAAATAGGTAAATGCAACCCTCTGAGTCTGCTTTTGTTGCCTTTCTCAGCAGTCATCAGAAGCCTGCAGTTCTTGGTCTGTGTGTGTGTGTTAGTTAGGATTTTACTGCTATGACAAGACACCTCGACCAGGGCAATTCTTATAAAGGGCAATATTTTATTGGGGCCGGCTTATAGGCTCAGAGATTCAGTACATTATCATCAAGGCAGAAGCATGGCAGTATCCAGGCAGATATAGGGCTGGAGGAGCTGAGAGTTCTACATCTTCATCCGAAGGCAGACAGGAGAAGACTGGCCTTTAGGCAGCTAGCACAAGGGTCTTAAAGCCCACACCCATAGTGACACATTTCTCCAACAAGGCCACACCTACTCCAATAAAGCCACACCTCCAAATAGTGCCACTCTCTGGGCCAAGCATATTCAAACCACCACAGTGTGCTTTAGTTAGGATTTCTATTCCTATGATAAAACACCGTGATCAACACTGAGGGGGGAGCATTTTTTTTAACTCTCAGCTTATAAATCCATCATCCATAAAAACCAGAGAGGGAACTCAAGGAGGAACATGGAGGCAATAACTGGTACAGAGGCCATGGGAGAGTGCTACTGACTGGCTTACTCTCCATGACTTGCTCAGCCTCTTTTCTTATATCACTTAGGACCATCATCCCAGAGGTGACATGGCTCATAATGGTCTGAGAACTCTCAAACCAATCACTAATTAAGAAAATGTACTACAGACTTGACCATAGGAAAATCTTAGGAAGCATCTTTTCAGTTGAGAGTCCCTTTTCCCAGATGATTCTAGTTTATATCAAGCTGGCATAAAACCAGCCAGCACAGAGTAGGATCCCATGAGATTTTTCTCTACTTCTACACTAATACATTTACTACCGTTGTTGTTGAGCAGGTTTTGTATGTGTAGCCATTTCTATAAGAGACAGTTTCACAGCAGACATCTTGGTATTCTGACCCTTACAGTTTCCTGCCCCTTCTTCCATGATGTTCCCTGAACCACAAAGAAGCTGTGATATATGTGTATCCACTGAGACTGGGATCCCAACAATCTATTGATCACTACACTGTGCCCAGTAGTGGTTTTCTGTGCTGATCTTTATTTGCCATTTAAAAAAAGTTTAATAAGGGTAGTAGCAATATTAATCTATGTGTATAAGGATAAGGTTTAGAATATAGATAGAGATTATGCTGGTGTAGCAAGGTGGCAGCAGTAGATTCCCTTCCAAAACTCATGACTCTAGTAGTCCCAGGAATTTAGCTAAGTTTCTAGCACCAGCCACCATTTTGCTCTTTTCGGTAGACCCTAAGTCCAATAGATAACTGTTGTTTACAGCATGTGAGTACTACTTACGCACTTTACGGTATCATGCCTTACTGGTCATTGCAGTTCATAATGTTTGTAGGGACATTAACCACTTCCCTCCCTTGGCAGTGTGCATAGTACCTTCCTAGTAACACAGAAGCAAGGCCACAGAAAAGAGGCCTTCAGGTTGGTGTGCTTCGATGCTCAGATGCCAACAATACCCTATTATAGTAGTTAGGTAGGATGTAAACCCAAGCCTAACCAATGAGTTCAGATACCTTGTATTCTTCATAATTGATGTTTTCCCATGGAAAAAAATCAGACATTACATACACTAGGTTAAGATAGGTAGGTAGGTAGATAGATAGATAGATAGATAGATATCCAGATTCCACTACAAATAGCTTCAGTGAAATATCTAGAATTTAAATGAGACTTTGCACACTAATCTGGAACCCGAGAAAGAAGCTACAATCACTTACATCTTACCTTACAAAGAAATTTTGTTTCTGCTTTTTTAAAAGTAGCTAATGTTCAATCTAGGGGGATGGATCCATCAGTAAAATGTCTACTCCATAAGCATGAGACCCTGAGTTTGGATTCCCTGAGACCATATAAAACATGCTGGATGGGGTGATATATGTCTTTAACCCTTAACCCCAGTCTTGGAGACACAGTGGGGGGGGGGTGGAGACAAGGAGATCCCTGAAGCTCATTGGCCAGCCAACCTAACCAAATGGATGAGCTTCATGTTCAGTGAGATACAGTCTCAAAGCACAAAAGTGTCAAGCAGTCAAAGAAAGATATCCAACTTCAATTTGGATCCTGCATAAGCATGCACACATATATAAGCACCTATAAATGCATATATGCACATGCACAGACCGCATACATACACAACACACACAAAAAATTTTATAAAAGGCCTAATGTTAATGATATAGCATTATATATGCTATTTAAAGTATATAACATTAATGATATAATTTAAATTATATAGAGTATGTATGTATATGTGACCCAATTCAAAATAGCAAGCATCCACCAGCAGTCACTCATACTTAGTGGAACAGAGTATCTTAAAATTTAAGCGCAGGCGAGCACCAACAGATGATACTGAGACCTAAAGCTTCTCTAGATTATGGAAATAAACCCCAGCTCTGTGAATGAGCTCCTCCTTCACATAGGGAACAAGAGGCAATATGCTTCACTCAAGACAGCAGATGCCAGGGGCCAAAATAGCTCCATTCACCAGGGAGATCTCCCTGTGAAATCAGCAGATGGCCAAAGCTTCCCAGAAAAGGCAGCTTTTTTTTTTTTTTTTAACACTGGTCCCTGAAAAGGAAAGTAAGATGTAGGTAATTGGAAAAGAAGGTTATAAGGTATTTCAGGTCATAGGAACTGTGTGGTTAAAAAAAAAAAAAA
>NC_034593.1:105790397-105795397 GCF_900095145.1 Mus pahari | reverse complement strand
TGTGCATTCTATGCTGCCACCATCTGGTTTCTTTTGAGAAGTTCGGGCTGTTCTTCTGCAGTTATTCTCAGACCCATTGGAATCCTGCAATCCCTGAAGAGAGGGCTGAAATGTGTGTGGATTCGGTGTACATGAGTTAAAAATCCCCAGCCTTATCTGTATATTCCTTATTACACCAGTGTGATGTGATAGGGCCACTGAGATTTGAATAAAAATTAATTCAGTGACCAAATTGTGCTAACAAAAGACAAATTCAAAGCCACACAGCCATGGTGTCGAAAGGCTGCTAGAGGCGGGGCAACCCTGGATGCAGGGAGTAGAGGGAGCCTGATGCACAATCTCCGCTGCTGATCAGGAGATGCTAGACTTAATCAGGACAGAAGAGCCGAGAAGGAGACGCATGCTCTAAGGCAGCAGATTCTCAACCTTCCTGATGGAGGATATCTGATATGCACACCCTCCGAAGGGGTGATGACCCCCAAGTTCAGAACCACTGCCTGAGGACACAGGGAAGACATTCAAAAGGGTCAGGAAGGAGCCAGTAGAGATCCATTCCTTAGTCACTTGCTTGCAGAAGGCTTAAGACCACAACCTTATGAAAACTGAAATACCTTCGCATGTGTAACAGTGATAATCGATCCTTTGCCAACGCCTTGCTGACATCTGCTTTCCTCTGCTAGTCTTCATGCCCCAGGGTGTACGAAGCCTGGTTTTCCCTGTGTAGGAGGTAAGAGCAAGACAAAAGCAGGTTTCATCTCTATGGCAAAGTGAGGCAACATCTGCTGTAGAATAAGCAAAGGTTGGTAGTTGGAAGATCTACATTGTACTGTGACCTCTCTGCCCTCTGACGGTTTGGGAGACTTGAAGCCGGTTGACATGCCAGAGCTATACAGTTCACACACCTTGAATCTCTTGTTTGAGAGCAGAACCATAACACTTACTGAGATTCTTTGAACAACAAAGCAGGTGTTTAATGCCTGCTCAACTTCTCAGCACTATATGTATTACTTCAATCTGTTGTTTCAGTTCAGTTAGGATGGCTGCAGGTTCAAGACCAACCCTGGGCTGCAGAGTGAGACCCTGCTTCCAAACGAGCAACACCAAAATCACCAAATCTGTTGTCTCATTTCACTAATTTGCACAAGGATGCTATAAAGTGTAGATTCAGCCCTCCCCTAACACTACATAAGAGACAAGTGATCTAACCCATCAATCCTTGTGAACAATACTAAGAAGGTAGAGTCTGTCACTAGGCCTGAGAAGCTGAACAGCATGCAAGGTCAAACAGAACGGTGAAGCTGTCAGGCTCCTTCTGGTCCTACAATCTATTAACCAACACTGCACTCTGACACGTGTTCAATACCTGGGTGCCTCCCGCACCTTATATACACAGGTGCACATGTGTGACTGCACAGTCCTGTGTCTGCCCCTTATTCAGCAGTGGTTTGGCAGAAGGAAGAGGTTCAGAGGTCATATATGATCAAAAGCACATCATTCAGTACCCACTGTAACACCCCTCCCCCTTCTGCCTACCTGACAAGGAGGAAGGTTTAATACAAGATGACAACGAAACTGACAAGCGGGAAGTTTCAATTACCAGCGCCTGGAATGCATAAAGTCTCTCAGAAGACACAGGATTGGTCTTTGAGTTTCTATAGTGATGGTTGCTAATGTTCCAACTAGCCATGTTATACTATGACAAGTTATAACAGGCTACATAGCTTACACTGCAGAAACACATTTTCTCATTGTCCCAGAGGCTATAACTCTGGGGTCCATATATTGGCTTCCCCTGGCTGGTAGAGTGTCATCTTCTCCACGTTTTCCAGGGAATCACTCTTCTGTATGTCTGTCTCTATCGTACTCTCTTAGGAATTCGTCTGTCAAATATGATTAGTACTTTTCTTAACATCCTCATTTTAGAGCTGGGTGGTGGTGGCGTTTACCTTTAATCTCAGCACTCAGGAGACAGAGACAGGAAGATCCCCATGAGTTCAAGGTCAGCTTAGTCTACAGAGCAAGTTCCAGGACAGCTAGGGCTGCACAGAGAAACCCTGTCTCAAAAAAGAAAATATATATATGGAGACCTGTCTCCAAGTACAATTTACTATATAGATTCTGTCTCCAAGTACAATCACAGTTTGAGAACTGACTGGGACACTAATGTATATTCCGGGAAGAGAATGGCTTATAACTGTCATTAATAATGACAGTTCTAGGGGGTCTAGTGCCCTCTTTTGGCCTCTGCAAGCACTAGGCACTCACACAGTACCCTTACATACAAGCAAAACACTCATACACGTAAAATAAAACTAAATAAATCTTTAAAAATACTTGGCCCATGATTTATAATTTAAATACATCTGTCAGTTGGGATTATAGGAAGTTTTGTTCAAAGCAAGCTGATTCTAATTACTTTGTTTCTTCTTATAATCACATGCGTGATTACTACTCCCACATTAAAAATAAGATTTATTTTCAGGCAAGTAGCATTATTATTTTGTCTAGAATATCCTAGCAACATCCTGAGAAGAACTACGTATGTACCAATATATTCAAACACTTGAAATAAATTCCTGTTTTTCAAAATAAGTAAGACTCTGTAATCAGGTTTTTTAATTAATTAAATACCCATGCATATAATTACCAATTTTATACATTTAGTACAAATGAAACTCTAGAGAAAATTAGCATCAAGTAGCAATTATAAGTCTAGTATATTTATACTTTATAAGTTTTCATGCAGAATATTCTTAGGAGTAGAAAACAGCTCATCAAAAAGTAGATTTTACCCTAAGAACTCAAACAAAATAACAGAAATAGTCTTTACTCTAGGGTGGATGATGGGCCTCGCTGTGCATTCTGGGATTTGTTTTTCTTTCTGCAACATCCCAGAAATAACAAAACATCTCAGTTAACAGGGGATGATTTGGCCACTCCTGGTGATGGTTCCAACATCCCCGAGCATAGTGATCTACTACTGCCACAAAATTACTGCATAGCATTGAAATGTTTTCTAAAATTCTGACATGTCATTGCCCCACTCACTTTAATGAGAATAACTGAAGCAAAATCCCAAAGTTGTGCCAATCAAATGAATATTAGTTCAAAATCTCTTGTTGGATTGTCTGTTTTCGTGTGCAGTGAGCAGAGGCCAAACATACTCCAAGCCAATGTTTCCTCGAACAAAAGGTCTGCAGCCCACACTGAAAACCAAGGGCATCTAACTGGCCAGCATCGATCTTGTATCCCTAAGAGAAGATCACTATTGGCCCTGAGAGTGAATAACGCTAGTCAAAGGTTCTTTGGGTGTAGAACCAATATTGTATAGATGAAGGGCCAAGATGATGACTCAATAATCATATCCCCATTCTCTGGAAGAGGCTAATTGTGAATTCATAAAAATATCATTTAAGTGTTTTATGTTCCCTTTTAAGAGACAGGTATAAGGAAAGATAAAAGCACCAAGTATTGTGTCTCTTGACATGCAAAGGTTTGAATGGCCACCGATGCATCTGTTAAGTGACCAAAGTATATTAATTATGATTATAGCCAAGCCTCGATTATACAATAAGGAAAACAAATTATTCAGATATTTTGTCCCACCTAACAATCCTTTCATCAAGCTACAAACGATTGTCATTCACATGAAAATGTGAGCCTTTGATATGGAGAATCAGGTCATGTTATGTTGAGTCACTGGTAAAAGCGTTTACTCCTCCTCGTTGAAGGCTGAACCTCAGTCATGGTCATTTGACATTCGGGACTGATGGTGGAGTGGGATTGGTGGTGGGGGCTATCGCTCACTGTCTTAGGCTAGTACAAGTTTTCTGTAATTTCCTGCATTTCACAATGCTACTTTAGCCACCTAGAAAAGGAACAGAACCTTTCCACTTATCTTCCAAGTTCTGTATTACATCACATGAGATCCTCCGACATTTAATCTTAAAGTGTCCGTGTGATAACACTTTTAGAAAGAACACTGTTCTTAAGTTCTGCACAATGAATCCTTAATAGACTACAGGTTACAGGGTTTTAAACAATTGTTTAACTTAGAGATTCGTTTTACAAAACAAGGTGTCTTAGTTTGCTTCTTTCTTACTAGGATAAATACCATGATCAAAAGCAAACTGAGGAGGAAAGGATTAATTGGGCTTACAGGTTACAGTCAGCCATTCTGAAAAGCCAGGGAAGAAATATGGAGACAGGAACTGAAGCAGAAAACAGAAAGCTTCGTGCTATCTGGCTTTCTTTTTTTTTTTTCTTTTTTTCTTTTTCTTTTTCTTTTTTTTTTTTAACTTTTTTTTCTTTTATTGGATATTTTCTTTATTTACATTTCAAATGTTATCCCCTTTCTAGGTCTCCCCTCCAGAAAACCCCTATCCCATTCCCCCTCCCCCTGCCTCTATGAGGGTGATCCACGACCCAACCACCCACTCCGGCCTTCCCAACCTGGCCTTCCCCTACACTGGGGCATCGAACTCCCACAAGATCAAGGGCATCTCCTCCCACTGATGTCTAACAAGGCTACATATGGGGCTGGAGCCATGGGTCCCTCTATGTGTACTCTTTCGTTGGTGGTCCAGTCCCCGGGAGCTCTGGAGTGTCCGGTCGGTTGATGCTATTGCACCCCCCACCAAGGGACTGCAAACCCCCTCAGCTCCTTCAGTCCCTTCTCCAACTCCTCCATCGGGGACCCGTGCTCAGTCCAATGGTTGGCTATGAGCATCCACTTCTGTATTTGTCATGTTCTGGCAGAACCTCTGGCTTTCCATGAAGTGGTCAGCTTGCCTGCTTTTTGTTTTGTTTTTAAATATCATTTATTTAAGGAGACATTTCTGTGCGTGCTAATCTACATGGAACTACCCAGGTTGCTTCTACATACATAAAATGTAGAGAGAGGGGTGGGACTGTCCACTATGGGCTGGACTATCTGACACTAGTCGCTTAATCAAGAAAATTCCCACCCCATTAAAAAATGGGGTACAGACCTAAACAAA
>NC_034593.1:105750855-105789452 GCF_900095145.1 Mus pahari | reverse complement strand
AATAATAATAATAATAATAATAATAATAATAGAGATAGTGTATACTCAAGCCAAAAGCTCAGTTTCACTTGATACACAGAGTGGTGTTGGCTTCCAATTTCAACAGCATAGTGTGTCAAAGGCTGTAGAACTGCTATCATTCCAGAAACAGAGTCTACGGAGCCAAAGGTCCTCTCTCCTCTCTCTTTCTCTCCTCTCTTCTCTTCTCTCTCTTCTCTCTCTTCTCTCTCCCCTATCCTCCTCTCCCTCCTTCCCTCTTCCCTCTTCCCCCTCTCCCTGCCCCCATCCTGCCCTGTGACTTGCTTAGATATTTCTTCGAAGAAGCACAGGCCTTTAAAGAAGTTAGAAGGCCCTTATCTCCCAGTGACTCCTTGCAAAGCTTGATTGCAGTCAATAACACTAAACAAGACCAGGAAAAGGGTGGAACCAGCACTTTTATCAGTGGCCTGTGAGGGTTATCAGTGGATTTTCCACTAAAAGAAACACTTCAGGGCTTCAGAGCGGAAGCTCTAATTTTCTCTGATTAGTTTCACATTTTTTCCTAATTCAGCATGAACCCTGAAAATAAATGCCGCCCCTTGGAATGTTGACAGTAAAGTTAGACATCAACCTAAACCTCCTAGAACAGAACAGGGAGCTGGTGCCCTCTTCCAACAGTGGACTCAAGCAGACTGCAGGAAGAAAAACACCGTTTTCTTCATAGGTGAATCAACTCTGTTTTATTAGATGCCACAAAGAATATTGACTTGCTTGCAATCGTGAAAAATGTTTGGGGGATGCACCACTCTTTGTGCTGTCAGAAAATTCCACGTTATCCCTGTAGTGTTGCTCTTCTCTTGCCTCAGGCAGGTCATTCAGGATGGCCAGGGAGTTGTTTTAAGTGTATTCCCCATCCTTGTGACTGGCACAGTGAGCCAGGACTTCCGGGTGTCTAGGGCGGATATGCGCATTTTCAACAAGCCTCCTATAGAATTTTCATATGCATTCAAGTTTGGAACTGTGTGTTTATGGAAAGAGAATTAGCGCTGCATTTAAACTCTGCCATGATCTACCTTGTGACTTTCGATGCTTTACTTGCAGTAAGCATGATATACTATTATAACTTGCTAAACAACAACAATTAATGAATTGTGAGAATTAAGAAGGAAGAGCCTGAGGTGCCATGTCAGAGCAAGATATAAAATGGCCTGAAAGATTAGCACACTGAGCTAAAAATGACTGTTCTCAGATATAGAGGTATATATTGTTTGAGAGCACTGTTTTCTTTTTAAAAGACATACTCAAGGATATGCATTTTAATTTCTGAAAATATTACCTCCACTTTCCCCTATACATTGGATAGGGTAGATTACAGTTGACTATGTATTTCACACGAGAATGAAGAAATATCTAAGAAATGACTAACTTACTGACAACTCAAGCCAGTCCTCCCTGCCCAGAACGATCTGCACAATTAGCGTGTCTCTGGGGCAAAGCCTGAGCTCCCCTAGATGAGAAAGCATCTAAACATTTGAATGCTGCTACAAACTAAACTAATGAATATTTGATTCTTGCCAGCTGCTTCATAATCCTCCTCCTGCCTAAAAGCCTCGAGATTACAAAGTCCAATTTTTGCTTTCTCTGGGGCTTTGCACCCCACATGTACCACAGCCAAATCCCTCTGGTGTTTTCCTAACAACAGCAACAAAGACAGTGAAGGCAGCTGTAACTGAAGTCACTTCTAAAAGATAGATCCAAACATTTATTAATTCTTTTCTGCAAGAACGTGCAGTTCAAAGCTGCTCTTGCTCTGCTGTCCCCTTAGGGCAGCTGTAGTGTGAGGTCCAAACTGAAGCCAGCAAGAGGAAGTCACAGGAAGTCTGGAGGCTGAAGAAACTGGGGCTCATCTTAGGCTGATAACACATACTTTATTCACTAGCACAGAGGCCAGTCGTCTGGCAGATACGGGCAGGCACCCAGGCACACATCAGCACATACAGGCCACAGGCAAGTAGGAAGAGACACACATGCACATCAGCATACAGGACTCTCAGAGGTAGGCACATCTGTCTATAGGCAGACACACACAGGCAGGCTGGCAATGGGTGAGACCTCTGATCTTTGACCTCAATACCATAATTAAACCCATACAAAGGTGGCATTCTGCTGGAAATCATTATATAGCAAATTATATCGTTGCCTACTCTTGGATTCCCCAGGCACCTGGTGTCACCCATTTTGTGCTGACTCCCAGAACCAACTGGATATCCAGTGTTAACCATCTTGATCCATGCCAAATAGCAACATCAGCACCACATTGTCTAAATGTGACTGACCATTATGGCCCTCAGTTTCCTACAAATAGCCCCAGAGACCAAGAAACTAAAAATCCACCAAAATTAAAGTAGATGTTCTGGGGGAAAAAATCTTTAACAACATTTCAGGTTAGATTAAAAGAAACCTGAACCCATTAGTAATAATAATAAAATAAAATGTTTTGATTATGTAACTCCTTATGGACTTTGAATGAATCCCTTAGTGGATCCTTTGTTAATCATTGTGTCTCGATGTCTTGTTAACATCTAGAAATCATCTCAATAGAAGGGTTATGCCTTTAAGTTGCATAATAAGGTACTCACCAAATAAGGAAGGAAAGGAGGGAGAGAAGGAAGGAGGGAGGGAGGAAGGAAGGAAGGAAGGAAGGAAGGAAGGAAGGAAGGGAGGGAGGGAGGGAGGGAGGGAAGGAAACCTCAGAACTCAAAGGACTCACCATGTGTTTAAAGCATCAAGTCCTTCCTTTTAGAGGACAGTCATCAACACTATCCTCATGCCAACCTCCCACTTTATCAACTCGTCACACATTACCTTGTGGCTATTAATAATTGCAAAACCATAGCATAAAAGTGTACTAATTGTGTGTGAAGTTGGGGTTGAGGGGCATCCTATAAGCCCATCTCTGCTTTTGATATCTATTGTAAATTTGGATTCCTGGAGAACAGAGTTGGCTAGAATAACTCATAAGAAAAGCACAAAGAACTCATTAGAAGTTGTTTTACCCCCAAGTACAGTATAAGACATTTTGCAGAGTTCAAACCCAAGCAAGGAAGATGTGTGCTCAAAAGGACCAAGGACCTTTTTTTCATTAATTTATTTATTTATTCACTTTACATCCCAATATCAGTGTACTGGATAGTTTTGTGTCAACTTGACACAGCTGGAGTTATCACGGAGAAAGGAGCTTTAGTTGGGGAAAAGCCTCCATGAGATCCAGCTGTAAGGCACTTTCTCAATTAGTGATCAAGGGGGAGAGGCCCCTTTTGGGTGGGACCATCTCTGGGCTGGAAGTCTTAGATTCTATAAGAGAGCAGGCTGAGCAAGCCAGGGGAGGCAAGCCAGTAAAGAACATCCCTCCATGGCTTCAGCATCAGCTCCTGCTTTCTGACCTGCTTGAGTTCCAGTCCTGTATCCCTTGGTGATGAACAGCAGTATGGAAGTGTAAGCCGAATAAACCCTTTCCTCCCCAACTTGCTTCTTGGTCATGATGTTTGTGCAAGAATAGAAACCCTGACTAAGACAATCAGGCTCTCTCTCTTCCCTCCCTCCCTGAACAGCTCCTCTCCCCCCATTCCCTTAATGAGATCCATGCTGAGTTTCCAAGTGCCTCCCCACCCCAGTGGATTCATTAGCTCATGGCTTACCCAGATACAACGGATGATGGTTTAGGGTTTTGTCAAATGAGAATATTCAACTGTGCCTTGATGTTTCAAATCTTTCCTGGGGAGTTGTGGGCAATTTTCCACGTGGCTAGCAGTTTCTAGATTCTCCAGAGATCAAGTTGAATCTATGTGATCCCACCATACATTGGTACTGCTGGACTGTGTGACCCAGCCTGAAATCCTAGAAAGTAAAATCCTCTGGTGTGTGTGTGTGTGTGTGTGTGTGTGTGTGTGTGTGTGTGTGTACTCATTTGTATATATGTACAAGAGGCATGTACACATGTGTGTGAATGCATGTAGAAGCCAGAAGTCAATGTTAACTGTTGTCTTAGTCAGGGTTTCTATTCCTGCACAAACATCATGACCAAGAAGCAAGTTGGGGAGGAAAGGGTTTATTCGGCTTACATTTTCATACTGCTGTTAATCACCAAAGGATGCAGGACTGGAACTCAAGCAGGTCAGAAAGCAGGAGCTGATGCAGAGGCCATGGAGGGATGTTCTTTACTGGCTTGCCTCCCCTGGCTTGCTCAGTCCACTCTCTTATAGAACCCAAGACTACCAGCCCAGAGATGGCACCACCCACAAGGGAACCTCCCCCCCTTGATCACTAATTGAGAAAGTGCCTTACAGCTGGATCTCATGGAGGCATTTCCCCAACTAAAGCTCCTTTCTCCGTGATAACTCCAGCTGTGTCAAGTTGACACAAAACTATCCAGTACAACTGTCTTCCTCATTCTCTTCCCACCTTATTTTTGGAGGCAAAGTCTTTCACTGAACCTAGAATTTAGTAAAGGTGAGGCTGCCCAGGTTGCTCCAAGGATCCACCTGCCTCCTCCACCCTCCAGCAATGTGATTGCAAATGTGCACTGCTACACTCAGCCCTTTTTATTCTGTGGGTGCTCAGGATTGAAAACTCAGATTGCAGGGCAAGCCATTTTCTTATTGAGTCATCCCCCTGGCCCCTAATTTCTTTAATATACAAAATATTTAAATAAAGCCAAGATGTTTTGAAAAACTTCTCTTCACTTGCAAATGCTTTCTGGAGCGGGGATCTGGAGCCCAGTTAGAGGAGTGGTACCTGCTATGACCTGAGCATCAGTTTCCAGGTCTCTACCATTTGAGTCACTGAAGAAGCATAAACAAGCATGAAGTCACAAGTCTCACTGTTACTTGTGACTGCGTTAGGGGAGTCTAAATAAGGATTAGAGGCCTTGGTGACCATCGATCTATCTCATTTTTTTCCCCTTACAGAATCTAGACCTAACTTCTAGCATGTTCCCAATTTCTGTGGTATTTCAGTAACAACAAGCCCATGTTACTCACTAGCTGGACCAAAATTTCAACTTCAGTGCAAACTCTAAAATCTCAACATGTGACTAAATCTCTCCACCTCCTTTCTTGGACATACCTCCTAAAATTGCGGTTTGCAAGAGCACAGCTCTTCAAGCCAGCCAGACTCCGTATGAAGTTTGTGTCAGATTTTTGCAATTCTCAATCTTATACCCTATCCCAGTGACTGTGGTGACTCCAGACACTGGTGTCTGTTTCCTCCGACAATTAAGACTGCCACCTTCTGCTTGGATGCTGTTTTTATTTGGTAACTGGAAAAGCATGTTCTGGAGAAATCTGAGGGTCCTGTATTTCCCTTGTCTTGAGGGATCGGATCTCAGCATCGCACTAGTTGATGCTCACTTCCTGAAAAATGAGCTTACTTTCGTTGTTGTTGCATTTAATGTGAGCTTTTGTAAGGCTCTGTGGAGAACATGGAATCATGGTTGCCTGATTACTTAAGTGCATACCATTGAAAAAACCAGACAAGGTGTCCAAACACAAACACTACAAATAACACAGGGAGCACCAGTCATAATTCTTAAAATAAGTTAGGAAGGAAGCTAGCAGAAACCAGTTCTTACACATCTTATATCCCACGAGACCAGTCTGTGCCTTCAGTTTTGTTCTAGGTACAAACATGGATGCCTTGTCTTCTATTTTCAGTGAGGCTAACCATGGGGACAAACCAGCCCAACCGGACATAAGAATCCTGGCCTTCGCAGCTGCAGTGGAGAGGGCCATAGTCACTGTCATGTGGGCTGACACAGTTTTCAGCCTATAGAGACCTTGAAACTCCCTTAGACAGTCCATGACATCTCATCTTCATGAAAGAGAAAACCAGATTATCTCTTCATAGACAGTTAATAACTGCCTTTCAGTTATTAATTCAGTTATCCTGGTCAGAAATGTTCTAAGTGAGAGAGGTGTGCACTAATCTCCTATAGTTCAGAATGTGGCCCTCAATGGCTCCTTTTCCCGATCACTTATTTTGGTAGTTTAGAGAAGAGAGAGTAGAAAGCAAGAGCATGTCATAAGAAAGAAAATCCTTCTACAAAGTAATATGTGGGGCAGAGTTTGAAGATCTGAGAAATCTTTGGAGTTAGCATACACCAATGCTAACATATTTGGTTGTCTGCACTGTACATCAGTAGAGTTGTATTGAATATCACATTTTACATGGGGGTTTTCAGTCTCAGGATAGGAAGAATTTTAATCTCCACATTCCTTAAGTAAATACCAAACTAATTATTCTAGAAATGGAGGCCAAAGCAGCAAAGATATTTAAATCCCCAGCTGATCTCAATATGCAGCCATAGCTTGAAAATCATGGACTGTAGCTCTTTGGAATTCAGCCCTTGTGTAGAACTGAAGCATCAGTGATGTGGCTAAGCATCTTCTAGCCGGAGCTCTTTCCTTGGATCTGTACTCTCCTTCCTGTGCTCAAAACAAAGAGAACAAAGGGTTCTCTTGTAGCTTCAGCTTTGGGACACTAGTAAACACACATAGTCTCCAAAGTTTATACTGCTTCACAAGATGTTGGCCATCTCTGTTTGCCCAGTCATTCACAGGGGGGTGTCAAGGAGGAATGGGGGAGGAGGGGCTATTAGCTGTCCAGAGAAAAGGATGAGTCTAACGTGAAATAATAAGAACAAAGATGTTAGAAATGGAAAGAATCCTTTTTGTAAGCAGGGGAAACACCTGTTTATTAATGCCTCCCTGTTGGGGAAATTATGTCTGAATGTTTTCATAATTGCAGATTCTTATCCCGTATATGTTAGGTAATAATTTCCATGATTCATTACTCACTTGCAAAGGCCGTTGTAGCTTCTTGCTCTTGCCCTGACAATACTCCATTCTCTTCATTTCTGTCTCCTCCAGAACAGACTTCTAATGAAACATACCAGCATCAGCTACATGAACTTTTATTGAAGGCTTTGGGAAGAAGAAAACCTTGAGTGGGGTCCACCTGCAGAGCACACTCACCTGCTGTGAGCCACTCTGTCTACACTCTGCCTCTTCCCACAGCTCTTCCCATGTCACAGATGTGCTACCAAAGGTCAATGTGATGTGCATGACACTCCAAGGTACAGTGAAGCAAGAGGCCATATAAATACAGAAGGTTTAACTTACCAAGAGGCAGCAACTTGGCAGATGCCAAACCACCCACTAAGGTCAACTAGCCTGGAATCTGAAGCAACATGGCTCTGCACAATAAAAGTAGTGTAATGCTGTCAGCCTCCTCGGACCTTCAACACTGTCCTTTTATATTCTTGTGAAAAACAGCTGAATATTCAGGTTTTCCCATCCTTGTGATTGCCTCCAGTTCAACACCGTGACCTTCCATGATTTTTTTTTCTGTCTTGTCTCCTGTTTCCTCGGTCCTTACATCCTCTATTAGAACACAGACCATTCAGATGGGGAGGAGTGCCATAAAATGCTGTCTTCTGGATGTGACATGGCATCTCACCTCACATGCTCACAGTAGTAGCTGTGGTCACCTGAACATGATCAAGTCAGCAAAGACTCCAGCATACACAGAGCTGATAATCCCCAGGTCCCACACTTTACTGAGTAGCTACTGACAGTTAACAACTGCTGGGGGAGGGAGAATCATTCTTTACTGAGGACGTAGTCTATGGTAGGATCTCCACTCTCCAGTGAATGTCCCCATACCCAAACACATATAGATAGCACTAACTGGACTTACTGAGTTATAACAATTTTTTTTTTACTTTTATTTTTGCAGAGACATGAAGTTGAGAGGAGGACATATTAAAGAGGATCTGGAAGAAGGTGGATGGGAAAATAAGGAGTAAATAGCATATTTTTGTGTATACATGAGAAATTTTCAAGAAGAAATTTTAAAATGTTTTCTCATTCATTTATTTAGTTATTCACTCTATATCCTGATGGGATCTAAGCTGGCTTAGAACTAGTGGTGATTCCTCTGCCTCAAGCTCCGGAATGCTGAGATTATAGCTGGGAGCCATGACAAGCGGTTCTCACATATTTATTTTTACCTGCTTCCTATTTTCCTGATTATTCATTTTACATTCGTGTTTGACATTAGCATAATGTGTTTTGTTTCTTTCTCTGAGCATGCTGAAGGCCTGTTGGGACCACAAAACCACTCAACCAGCCTGAAGCAGTTCATCCACCTTCTGGAAGCACACTCACTCGGAAACTGCTCCTGTTTCTCGGTCTTGGGTAGATTGGGTTGGTTGCTCTTCCATCACTGACTGACCATAGATATACTGCTTTAACTCAACCACCACTTAATCCTTCCCACTTGGTTAGAGCCCAAACACAGGAACTGGGTAACCAGGGTGAGAGGGTGACAGGGCCCAGAAAGGTGCAATCAGAGACAAGGTACACTGCCTCTGGGGCATCTGAGATTATGACAGTAAGATTGCTAACAGGGACCAAACTAAGCAGAGCATTTGGGTTCTTATCACAAATAGAATGTTTGAGAAAATACTGGTTAGATAGCATCCCATATGTTCACCAACCATCATACCTTCCAAACTGCTTTTAATAATCACTTCTGTCTTCTTTGTGTAGAATACTACAGGGCAAAATGAAGTACACAATGAGATAACAGGATGTACACTTTAGGCAGACTGACCACTTGGTCAGTCTGTGAAAATCAATGAGTGAAAAAAAAATATTAACAAATCCAGAAAGACAAACCTGAGGAACTAGGTACTGCATAGTTCGATAGTTCCTTGAGGAGAAACAGGGAGTTACACAAATGGTACTTATGAGTAACGTGAAATAAATCTGACCAGTTGGCCCTGAGCTATTGGCGTGCCCCTCCCCCTGCCCCCAGACTGTCCATTTCCATCACAGCTCAGCTTTTTCAAACATAAGAGGAGGAGAGGCACGTGTGCCATCACCAGCGCCATGTTTCTCCAGCACTCCGCTGAGATGATCAAGCTCATTTTTGGAAGCATACGATAGACTATGAGAAGAAAGAAGTTAGAGAGTGGAGTATTCCATCTTCTCACTCACCCTCAAACTCACCCTGACCATCGACTCAGGACTCTGGTATCAGCATATGATGAGGGAGACTGGAGTGTGAGAGTCAGCTCACTACTGTCTGCTATTTCGGGGAGGGGGAGGGGGATGGAGGGGGACTGTAAAGCATAACCTTCCTTTATGTAAAGGTTTGCTTCTCTTTCAGTATAGCAAACCTTTAAGTATACTTACTTTCTTCTATTCTATGGTCTTATGGATGACTTGCAAAAACAATCCTTCAATTCAGCCAGAGAATCAAGATGTTTTATATAATAGATGTATTTCTTAAGCATGCAGAGCCTATCTTCTGCACATAACTCCTACCTAGAATTTTAGTTAATATTTCCTATTTCTCTTTAATGCCTGTGATGATTTCAAGAATTATAATGTAGGTTCCCGTTATTTTCCACCCTCTCTCTATAGAATGTCTGGATGTACCACCTTATAAGTTAGTTAGATGGAGCATCATATGACCTATGTTCATGTAGCAGCTTTACCTTCCCTTGCTTTGAGGACCTGGATAAGACTAACCATCTTTCTGAATCTCAGAGCCTTTACCTACCAAAAGAAGAGAAGCCCGTGCTCACCCTCAGCATTAGAGGCTTCCAGGTGCAAAGATGTGCAAAGTCATTTAACTGGCACATCTGCAGCATGCTGTATCAGGCAATGTGAAGTTTCCTATAGTCCTATCTGCTCTATGAGCCTACAACTACTGCTGAGGTTTTCATTTATCTTTCCCTTTTCAGTAGTATATATGCAGGTCTTTTGTATGTATAAGTTTAGTTTTTAAGTATAGCTATGCTATTATAATGTCATAATATTATATTATTAATTATTATTACATAATTATAACCACAATATATTTTATTGTATTATAATTATAAAATGTAAATATTCTAATTTTATAACTGGGAATTCAATCTGTATATATTTAGCAAAATATAAATTTCTTAATTATATGTTCTACAATTATATATAATACTATGTGTCTATCTATATTTATATATGTAGATTAATCAAGGTTCTTGAAAAATTATTAATAACACCTGGTATAATAAATCTGTTGTTTGATTCTAGACACATGTATACAGTATGGGGTTGTTTGAAATTATTTCCATTTAGTGCATAATGGCACTATGAGAAGATGTGATGTGGAATGATTCTCCTATAAGAGAGAATTACAATTTATTTAATCATTTCCCTTTTTTTAATTAGCTTTTTTCTGGTGTTTTTGAGACACAGTTTCTCTATGGAGCCTGACTCTGCCTACCTGATGCTGGGATTAAAAGTATGTGCCACCACCACCAGGTATGTGCCACCACTACCAGACTACATTTCCCATTTTTAATCTATAAAAATACTTGTTCATCAAGTTTTTATTGTTGTTGCTGTTATGATGTTACTTGGTTTATTTGCTATAACAAATAAAATGGTAAGAATAATCTCTATGCAAAAATGTATAGGCATAGGGGAGATTTCTAGCATTGAGATGGCTGAATCACAGGCCATAGGGCTTTGTTTTAGAAATATTGTACCATTTAGATAATATGCAAATAACTCATTTTTTGGTAGCCTTTTGAAATTACTATGCATTTTAATCATTATTGATTTCATGCACCAACAAATAGCATCTCCTTTTTAATATTCATGATTACCAGAGGAATTGGAGGTTTGTTCTGCTTATTGTTTCTAATTATTTCCATTTTGAATTATTTCTTCTCTTGTTTCATTCAGCGTTTTCCCTATTGATTAGTGTTATGTATACCTTGAGTATCTCTTTTATCATAAAAACAGTTCAAATTTTTCATCTACATCTTGATATTACTTATGAATTTTAACTCTGTGCTTTAAGATTTTTTTAAATTTTATTTTATTTTATTTTAACTTATTCACTTTACATCCTACTCACTGTCCCCCTCCCTGTCACCCCCTCCTACTATCTTTCCCCCATCCCCCTTCCCCTTCTCTGAGCAGGTGGTGGCCCCCTGAGTATCCTCCCCACACCCTGGCACTTAAAGTCTCTTAAAGCTAGGTCCTTCCTTTCCCACTGAGGCCAGAAAAGGCAGCCCAGCTAGAAGAACATATCCCATGTACAGGCAACAGCTTTTGGGACAGCCCACACCCCTCCGGTAGTTCTGATTCCTAATGAAGGTCAAGCTGCACATCTGCTACATATGATGGGGAGTCCTAGGTCCAGCCCGTGTGTGCTCTTTGGTTGGTGGTTCAGACTCTGAGAGCCCCAAGGGTCTAGGTTAGTTGACTCTGTTGGTCTTCCTGTGGAGTTCCTATCCCCTTCAGGGCCGGCTTTAAGTTTTTGAAATTCAGGCAATTTCTTCCATCAAGTCCTTTCCTAAGTGAGTAAAGGGGATTCCTGCTGTATGCGGGCATCAGTTCTCAATCCAGAAATCAAGACAGCGGTCCTGATGATTGACATTCTTTCCAGAAGCCCATTTGAAATCATCCGCTGATGCAGGAGTTGGCCCTGACCCAGACACTGCGCTATGAGCAAGCCAGGTGGAGATCTGCACCATCTGTACTGCAGCATCTAGCCAAGATGGCGACCTAAACATCTAATACTTGGAAGGCAGGACACAGCTAGTGCGTCCTGTATCTGGAGTGAGAGGGAGTAACATCTTGAGGAGTACAGGACAGAGGATAGGATCATGTCAGAATCGATGCTGCTGTGAGGAACTGATTTGCGCGTGCCCAAGGCAGAGGCGCTAAACTGAGAAATGAGAGGATAAAAGGGATTCCGCTGACCCCCCCAGCTCTAGGATGCGCTTTGTTCTCTGACTGGTTTCAGCTGCATGCTGAGTGGAGATAATGTCTTACTTGCTTTACATTTACATTCTACACTCTGGCTTCCTATACAACACAAAAGCTACTTTTAGTGTCTGTTAGTAATTATACTTGACACCAAATAATGTCTGGACCCTATCCGAAACCTTTTGTATTCACTGTAGCTGTCAATCATTGAACTTCAGAAACTGTAGTTTTCTCCGTGGTTAAAAGTGAAGAGATTGAGGTAAAGAACGGTTGAGTAATTGGTCCAAGGTGAAATCGTTATTCCCAACTCAGACAGGCTGGTTCTAGAAATGACACCTTTATAATATTCCAAAATATTCTATATTTATCAATGTTTATCAATAAAAATTTGAGAATGAGTGTTAACTTTAATATGTATGTGTAATTATGTAAATATGATTTATTTGTATATAGGTTTTATTATGCCAGGAAATGTTAGTGATCCCCCAAAGAAGAGATAGTAGCCAATCTAATGCAACTCACAGTAGGGTCTTTATTCTATTCGAGCTAGCTCCAACTCCCTACCCCAATGCACCACCGTCACACAGGATGGTTTTGGTGGAGGGGGATCCCTGAATGTCTATCAGGGCAAGACTTTATAGCAAGCAACAAGCAGACAGTACACATGCAAGCATCTAATTGGAAAACTCCTGGGCCCTTTAACATAATCGGCTGGTGCTGGGAGTCAGATAATAAACTTAACTTCTGCTCCCCTCTGGATTGGTGGTCATTAGGCAGGGGGTGGGCTTGCAACCTGGGGTGCAGATTTGTTGGGGGAATAACCTGAAGACACTGATCTTGTTGAGGGTATAACCTGGAAATTGTTGGAGATTAGCCTAGTTGGGTTTTGTTGGGGGGCAACTTGGAAACTAATGCTAGGTACCAGCCTGTTAGTTTACCTGAGTTCAAACTTAGGTCAGGTCCTACAAAATAGAGTCTGAACTTAAAAGATTTGGCATTTCAGTTTTTATTTATTCCAGTTGCTAGAGGAGGGTTAAAGTTTATGTAGAAGAGGATTGGATTATTTAGGTCTCTGGCTTTCCCGTCATTGGTGATTCAAGAAAGAATCTGAAGGGGAAACACAAATGCGACATATTGGAGGCAGTCTGAAGTTAATTTTGCATGGGATTAGCTTAAAAGAGACGCAGATTGCATGTACAGTCAAAGTAAGACAGATTCCATACTTATTATTCCTACGATTCTATGAGCACCAGTCACATAGAGTCAGGGGAGGGTGCAGAACAGAGGGTGCATGACCAGAAACAGAATATTTGACCCTTCTTCCAATAAACGTCCCCAGCCCAATGGGCATGAGCACCCCTAGAATCTTTTCTCTGAAGAGTTTATCACGGCTGCAACTTCAGAAGGACAGGTGGCCAGGTCGCTGCTTGGGGTCCCACACGGTAAACAAGAGAGCGGGACCCACTGCCCGCAAACTGCTTTTCGGCTCTTTCCCTCTGTTCCACCTTCCACAGGACTACTAGGTTCATTTTTGGTGTATGAATATAGTCTCATCCTGCCCCTTAATTCTTCTGTGCATTTCCATCCCCTGTGGAAGACAACATGGCTTCCTAACTTTTTCCTGTGGACAACTCTTGATGGTCTAGCTCACCTAACTTGTAAATCCCTCTCCTTGGTTCCACTTGAAATTTTCGTTCCCGACTATGGGATATACTTGTAAACCCTCAGACATGCTTCATGTTTCCTCTTCCCCCTCTCCCCCCTCCTCCTCTCCCCATCCCCCTCTCCCCCTCACCTCTTTCATCTCTCTCTTTCAGTCAATTCCTCTCTTTAGATAACCCCCAGCATCCTTCACCCACAACAATGCAGACACAAATGATCCACAACTTTTGCCTCATTTCAAATACTGCCTTCTGTGTTGCTGGATCCAGCATGACTGCATAAAGGGAGGTGTGACACAGCTTCTGGCCCTTGAGCATCGCCAGGCTGTTGATCCTGTGTCTGCATCCTGTGCTGATGGTCATTGTTGCCCTGAAGCTGATCTCCTGACTCTTCTGTTTTACTTTCAACCTCTCTTTCTGGGGAATATACTTCCCCCATTACTCAGAGCTAATCACACCATAATAAATGAAACAGATGTGGTTCTCGGCATGAGGAACGGAGGGGAGATATAGGTACCCTCCGGTCCAATGACTGCTGCATTAATTAGCCAGCATGAGTTTGGGGGACATCAAGGATAGAGAGTTAAAGTGGTCTTAAGAAGGGAGGCATGGATAGGAAACGAAATCTATAAAATACAAGCAAATGATAGATGGGTTTCTTTTACAGGAGAAAGACTTGTATATGATTTGGAAATAGTATTGAAAGGAGAGTACATGAGGCTATGGAATTGCTAGGATGGGAAACAAAAATTAGAGAATTAAAAGATGGTGTATAATATAAGCATATAAAAAGTTAGTGCTTTGTTGTCCCAGCTACTTGAAGGATTGGAAATAACCATGCCTAGAGAGATATTAGAGAGAGCTAACTGCTTTGCCTGCATTCATTTTAAAACTTTGTAAGAAATTACTTCAACCCTAGTAGTCTGTCACCTTTCTGCTCTTACATGAAAACAGTCACTAAAGACTGCTGTATCAGGAAACTGCAAGAGCTGTGCCCAGCTACCCATGAAGAACAGGCTATGTAAAAAATATGGAAATGTGCTTTTGCTTTATGTTTAGTTTCTGTTTTAAGGAAGCAGAGGTTAGGACCAAGGATCTGGGATTCATAAAATTTATGTAAATTTAGGAAGTTCTAAAAAAAATTATTAACAATGTTCAAAGCCTTAATGATATGACTTTAGTAAATAAAAGACTGGGTTCAGGTGCTGTGGTCTGGAGAAGGCAAAAGAATGAAAAGGGAGAAGGGAAAGAGTGAGAAGAGGGAGGAAAGGAAAAGAAGAATGATGCGAATGCTCGGGCAGGAGGAGAGCACTTTTTTTTCTTCATTTTTTTTATTAGATATTTTCATTTACATTTCAAACGCTATCCCGAAAGTCCCCTATATCCTGTCCCCACCCTGCTCCCCTACCCACCCACTCCCACTACTTGGCCCTGGTGTTCCCCTGTGCTGGGTCATATAAAGTTTGCAAGACCAAGGGGCCTCTCTTCCCAATGATGGCCAAATAGGCCATATAGGCCATCTTCTGCTACATATGCAGCTAGAGACACGAGCTCTAGGGATACTGGTTAGTTCATATTGTTGTTGCACCTGTAGGGTTGCAGACCCCTTCAATTCCCTGGGTACTTTCTCTAGCTCCTCCATTGGGGGCCCTGTTTTCCATCCTGTAGATGACTGTGAGCATCCACTTCTGTATTTGCCTGGCACTGGCATAGCCACACAAGAGACAGCTATATCAGGGTCCTTTCAGCAAAATCTTGCTGGCATATGCAATAGTGTCTGGGTTTGGTGGCTGATGATGGGATGGATCCCTGGGTGGGGCAGTCTCTGGATGGTCCATCCTTTCGTCTCAGCTCCAAACTTTGTCTCCTTCCATGGGTATTTTGTTCCCTATTCTACGGCGGGACAAAATATACACACTTTGGTCTTCCTTCTTCTTGGATTTCATGTGTTTTGCAAATTGTATCTTGGGTATTCTAGGTTTCTGGGCTAATATCCAGTGAGTGCATATCATGTGAGTTCTTTTGTGATTGGGTTACCTCACTCAGGATGATACCCTCCAGATCAGGTGACAGCAGATGCTGTCAAGGGTGTGGAGAAAGAGGAACACTCCTCCATTGCTGGTGGGATTTCAAGCTTGTACAACCACTCTGGAAATCAGTCTGGTGGTTCCTCAGAAAATTGGACATAGTATTACCGGAAGATCCAGCAATACCTCTCCTGGGCATATATCCAGAAGATATTCCAACTTGTAATAACGACATATGCTCCACTATGTTCATAGCAGCTTCATATATAATAGCCAGAAGCTGGAAAGAACCCAGATGTCCCTCAACAGAGGAATGGACACAGAAGGGAGCACTTGAACCGACAGCTCTGTCCACTACTGATCACCTTTCTCAAGACCCTCCTCATGGTAAGGCTGGTCCTTAGCACTGTGTGAAGCCTCTCTGGCTGCTTTTTGGTGCTTCACAGAGCTTAATTATGCTATCAACCTGCAACCCTTGGCCAGGGACCTGTTCAGTCCTGTGCTTGTTTCTGGCATAGATTATGATCTCCTTCCAGAGAGGGAACACAAGTTTTAGCTCTCTAGCGCCTCCATTCATTGAATAGGCTGGTGAGTGGGTTGACAAAAGATTGGATAGATGGTTCAATTAAAAAAAAAAAAAAAAAGGCAAATTCTTTTACCATTGATAATTTCCTGTGTTTCTATTGGTGCTTAAAATTAGCAAAGAGGAGCTGGGGGGACGACTTAGTGGCTAAGAACACATGCTGCTCTTGCAGAGAAATGGATTTGGTTCCTAGCACCTATATCAGGCAGCTCACAACTGTCTGTGGCTCTAGTTCCAGGATATTCATCACCCTCGTCTGACCTGCACAGGCACTGAAGTTACTGCATTACATATACAAACACACACACACAAGTAAAAATAAATTAATTTTTAAAATTAGCAAAGATCATGCACACACACACACACACACACAAAATATTCCTTAAAACATGATCGCAAATCTCTGAGACAGTAATTCAATGTTCACATTAGAAAATAGGTTCAGAGAGGTTGAAATACTTAATAGAAAGTACATGGTTTTAGAATCACCAGAAGTTGTTTATTTTCCAATATGTGATAGATCTTTCTTACCATGTATTAAATTATTTAAGTTTACTTCTTTAATGCTCCATTAATTTGTGACAATTTACAGTTGGAAGAATTCCAAAACTTCATCTTTCCCATCAGAAACATAAAAACGGCTGATATCCAGAGAGAAGAAATTGCCCAAATTTGTACCACTCAGTCGGGACAAATGTAGGGCAGGGAAATGGCTTTGTGGTTCATGACTTCAGCACTCTTTTGCACGCCAGACCCCAAACCCTGCCACTCACTGGCCGCACAGCTTTGGATGTGGTAGTGTGGCTTACCCTCTCTGTGTTTCAGCCTCACACACTGACACCTGGGCACGCTAGGGATAAAAGGATTCGAGTGAGCTGACCTTTAGGAAATCCCCCACAGAGGTGTGTGATAATAGTGACTTACAAGGACTGGGAAAATGACTTAGTGGTTAAGAACACTGTCACTGTCTGATCTTCGAAAGGACCTGGGTTCAAATCCAAGCACCCATACAGCCGCTCACAACTGTCTTGTCTATACCTCCAGTTCCAGGGGATCTGACACCCTCACACAGACACGCAGGCAAAACACCAATGCACATAAAAATAACATTGAATAAATGTTAAAGTGACTTACAAATATTTGCTACTAGCTGTCATCATTAGAGCATAGTGCTCTAATGTGCTTCTCCTCTTTCACAAATACATCACCTTAAAGATGTGCCTGGTAGTGGTAGTAGTCACAGGAAAATGCCCCAGGTATCACAGTGCATATGGAAGGGTCGGGGAGGGGCGCAGAAAGTGATTAGAAGACAGAAAAGTACTACTCAGAGGCCAGAGCCAGCTTTGCGAGGCTTCTCCTTCCCTGCAGCAACATGCTCTCCGAGAGAGGAAAATTAACAGGTACTGCATTGCACAGCTGAGAAGACAGCGAGCAGATATTTTAATTACTTATTTTCTTCCTTTCTAGTGAGTGGTTTCTTCCCTTATCGGCCAGCTGAAATAGATAAATGAATGTAAGTAGCTCTGAAGCAGAAGCAGCAGGAAGCACGCTCTTATCAACCACAGGACGGGTAGACGATGCCTGCTGCTTCTCATGCGAGCTCCTTCCCAGCTCGTTTTCTGTCTAAGGAAGGATGCTCCACAGCTCTCATTAAGCAGCCTCATCAGAGTCGCTACTGCGCCTTGACATCTCGCCAGTCCAGCTTTCAGTGGCTTCCCGATAAGGCAGAGCTCGAGTAACAAACACAATTGCATTAGCAGAGGCCCACTGCTCACTCAGGACCCAAGTCATGGTGGATTGATCTCAGCTCTGCACTCACCTCTTCTCCTCCTGGGTGTAGACCAGTGACTCTCGGCACTCCTAATGCTTCTCCTCCTGGGTGTAGACCAGTGACTCTCGGCACTCCTAATAACAGTCCCTTGTGCTGTGTGACCCCCCCAACATAAAATGACTTCATTGCTATTTCATAACTGTCACTTTACTACTGTTGTGAATTGCAAAGCAAATATCTGATACACAGAACATCTAATATGCAATCCCTGGAGGTGGGGTCGCGACCCACAGGTTGAGAACCACTGGTCTAGCATGAGACCAGTTTCTTTCTGAGATGCTGTGTACACTCCAGCAGAGACAGAAGGAGATGAATGACACAACCCTCAAATCTGCTTGAATGAGACACACATCCCTTCTACTAATCTTCATTGGCCAAAGCAAGTCACATGACTAATCTTTGTCTTTGACAGGAAGGGGGAAAGGTAATGATCATTGCTAATATGTCTGTCACTCATTTCTACCTCCTGTTATTAATGGTTCTTGGTTTTCCAGGGCAAATGTCATTGGTCTTTATCATATATCCTGCTGGCTTTCTGTGAGACTTGATTAGTTCTGTGGTTTGGTATTAACTTTAATTACCATCTCAAAGAGATAGGCAGTATGTATATATGTATGTATGTATGTATGTATGTATGTATGTATGTTTGTATGTATCAGTTTGGATTTTGCCAAAATTAAATTTCTGGATCAGTACATGGATTTGCTCTAAAGCAAATCCTCACAAATTTTATATTGATAGTACAAAGACTCTTAACTCGTCAAATTGCTGACAAGAAGCGACTGTGAGTGATCAGACTTAAGCAGGACATCTATATCAACCATCCCTCTCCGGGGCTCGGGAACATCATGAAAGAGGGGTCAAAAAGAATTCAAGAGCTGGAGGATGGGAAGGGGATCTGGGAGATGCTGTCTTCTGGTCATGACATGGACATTACACTTAAGAACTCACGGCAGCAGTGGCTACCTACACAAGATCACTCCAGACTGAATTCCAGTATGGATGGAGAAGAGACTCCTGAGGCCCCCTAGCTGAAGACCTATTAGTAATTGAGGACTATTGGGGGAGGGATAATCACTTTCCTTGGGTAATGTTGCCTATGCTCTATTGGATGGCTCCACACCCAGACATATACATGCAGCATTATCTAAACTCAGCTTTCTTATGTTAAAAAAAAAAAAAAAAAAAAAAAAAAACAAGTAAAGAATAAAAAGAGAGAGAACATAAAGTTGGGTGGAGGGACCTGTTAGGGAATTCAGGGGGAGGTGAAGAGAATGCAAGAGGGTAAATAAAATGTAAATACATTGTGTTCATTAAATAATTAAATAAATATTTTTAAAAATTATACTGTTTTATCATTCCCTATTAGCTACTATGTCTTTTAATCTGCTAAATTTTTGACTCATGGTGCTTGACATTTATAGTAATTAAATCTTTTATGTATCCACTAATCTTTGCTAACGAAAATGACTCAAATGAACTGAGTATGTCTCCTAGGATGAAAATGACTTTACACTGTAGTTCCGCTCCTAAACTGCTCTGTGATATTAAAAAGGGCAGGTCTACGTCTTGGGTTTAGAAGTTCATGATGTCATTCTTAATGGAATTGGTGAGACTGGAGAATGTTCATTATTTAATGACTGTGATGGGCTCTGAAAGCGTTCTGTACTCCGTTTGATTTTCAATGCCAAGCCACCAAAATCAAAGGGAAAAGAAAAATCACCTAATTACCATGGGAGTCATTCTCCCCATGAGTCAGGGAAACTCACTTCTACATAATTCACCTCACATACAGCTTCCAAATTATGTTAACTCTTTGAGTTTGTATTTTTACCCAAATTACCTTAAAACACCTCAAATCAGTACTCCAGCTCCATTTGAAATGGTCTGGGATTGCATCTGAGGTAAGGCAAGCTATTTTCTTCAGAGAACTCTATAAAAAAAAAAAAAAAATCTGCCTGACTCAGAGAATCAGGGTTTCAGTCCCACCCAGTCCCATTCTTATACTCCTAAAGAGTTTCCTGGAAATTATAGTGTACACTGTGACAGATGATTCCAGATCTTTCCTGTTAGAAATTAAGGAAACTTACATTCATGTACTTAAAAGGGATTTGCAAGTACTTTTGAAGTGACATACACAGGCATGGAATGGGATGCAACCAACTCCATAGTGGCTACAATCTGATACATCCACAGAGCCATTATCACAAGAATCAAGTACCCACGAACAAGTTACAAAACAGCAAACAAGCTAGAATCAATATGGTCCACTTAGACGATGGCTAGCTGTTCTTCATCACAGTGGTGTCTTCATACCATTAGTCTTGCAAAACTGTCTGACCTCATTAATTACATGACAGAATGTGCCACACCAGAAAACTGCACATGAGAACAGAAAACAAGAGAGAACTGCATTCTGAAAAAACCATGACTCATTACTGGCGTTCACTGCTTCCCACTACCTTAGCTCATGGATAATCCTCCCCCTCCTGTCTTAGTTAGGGGTTCTATTGCTGTGAAAAGACACCATGGCCATGGGAACTCTCCTAAAGGAAAGCATTTCATTGGGACTGGCTTACAATTTCAGAGGTTTAGTCCATTATGATCATAGCAGGAAGCATGGCAGCATCCAGGCAGATGCCAGGATCCATCTTGGAAAAGCTAAAGACAGGTAAGTTTTCTGGAGATCGCCACTGCTTTGCATGGCTACAATAGCTAAGCATGGCCTTCAGAGATTTTTGTCCCAGAGTTGCTTCTCGCTGCTGACATGCCTTTCCTGACACTATTACATAGTCTAATGATCCCTGGGCATTAGCTCATTCTATTGGACAGATTTCCTGCAGATCAACTTAAAGATAAAGTTTCACAATGTGGTTTAGATGAATTCATTTTAGGAAGAAAGTTTTAAGAGATGGTTTTAGTTGTTTTGCCAGAAGGATAAAATAATGTTAAAATCAAGAATAGAATGTGCCCACCCCTCATAGAATAGTAAGTAGCGGCTGTATAATAAGGAATACAAAGGGCTGGAAAGATGGCTCAGAGGTTAAGAGCACTGACTGCCCTTCCAGAGGTCCTGAGTTCAATTTCCAGCTACCACATGGTGCTCACAATCATCTGTAATGGGATCTTCTGGTATGTCTGAAGACAGCCTCAGTGTACTCACACATATATAAAATAAATAATTCTTTTAAAAAATAAGGAATACAAAGAGCTTTCACAATTACACTAAAAAGAGAAATAGGTTTGGGACAAACTTGTGATCAAGGAAAAACATTCATTCTAGGTCAAATCCAAAGATGAAGACACAGGTGTGCACTGTGATAAAGTGGGACCATGTGAAACTGTTGCTTTGAACTTATAATGTGATTATAGAATGAAACACTGCTTTGAACTTATTATCAACATCCCTATGTAACTACTCTTTTGTGTAATAATTTATCCATGAGGTAATTTTCTAAAGAACTTTTGTCTAAGGAAATTTTTAAAAGGCCAGAGAGAAAAATACAGTGTTAGTGTTAATGGCATCTAGGGCTCTACCCCACCCACCAAATATATGTATGTATGTTTGTCCATATGTGTGTACACTTAAGAGTTAAAAGAGTTCAGAGTTTCTCACTGGCCATTCTTGCCAGCCCCAGATAATCAAGCTTTGTTCAGTCAGTAGTACTGACCCTCTAAATCGCCGTTGCTGACATTGGGACCCTGTCTGCTATCAGCATGACCTTAATCACCAACCCCGTACCCTCTTTGCTGACTGCTTCAGTTAAGCTGGTCATTGGCAACCAGATAAGGTGCTCAAGATGTAACTGAGAGTTCTGCATCTCGATCCACAGACAGCAGAAGAAAACTGTGTGCCATGTTGGGTATACCTGGAGCATATGAGACCTCAAAGCCTGCTCCAGAGTGACACACTTCTTTGAACACACTTCCTAATAGTACAACTGTCTATTGGCCAAGCATTCGAAAACATGAGTCTATGTGACCTGTTCTTCTTCAAACCACCACACACCTCCTTAACATATATCTCATAAAATAAGCTATCCATAGTCCAGTGATGGCCTCTGTCTTGTGAAGCCCACACTCATGCACCTTGGCCCTATAATAAAATTTATCACAATTCCTTAATTCTTCAGTTTCTTTGCTCTCATCTGACTTCTTTCCCCTGATTCTGGTACAAGCCAGGAAACAGTAGAAGCTCCATCTTCTCACTCTGTATTTGAAAGCTCCTCAGCCTCCATCTACCAGCTATAGTGCCATGGTTGGGAGATAGGAACATAGATCAACTGGCTAGATCTTTATGTGTCTTCTGTTTCTATGTCTGAAGCTGGTTCTCCTCCAATATGTGCAAACACATTCCTCTTTCTCTCACTACCCTCTTCAAATGTGTGGAGGGGTGGAGGAAAAGATACCTGTTCCCAGAATCTGTCCTTTCTCAACTAGAGAAGAGAAGATTGAGGAGACAATTCTCTAATATACTTTGGCAAGAGTGAACACCAGTGGATCTTCTGGGGAAACCATGCAGCCATTGTTGTGATGTCAAAGGACATTTTAAATTTTTTTAACACATTACTATTGTTGATATGATATACAATGGATTTAATTATTATAATTTAATTTTAGGAACTTTTAATTAATTTATTATTTACACTCCATATTCCACTCCCTGCCACCCCCCCCTCGTCCACCCTCCAACTGTTCCACATCCCATACATCCTCCCACCCCCCACAACCGACTCCATGTGGATCCCACCACCTCCAGCACCACCTGACCTCTAATCTCCCTGGGGCCTCCAGTCTCTTGAAAGTTAGGTGCATAATCTCAGGATGAACACAGAACCAGAAGTCCTCTACTGTATGTGTGTTGGGGGCCTCATATCAGCTGGTATATGCTGTCTGTTTGGTGGTTCAGTGTTTGAGAGATCTTAGGGGATTAGTTGAGACTGCTGGTCCTGAGGGCCAGCAGAAAGAATGGAAACAGGCAACCTCAGGAAATAGGAGGTTAGTGGGGACCCTCCAGAATACACCAGAGACCTGGGAGGTAAGAGACTCTCAGGAATCAAAAGGAGGGACCTTAGATGAAATGCCCAACAGTAGAGAAAGGGAACTTATAGAGCTTACCTCCAGCAGGAAGAGAGGGCATCAAGTGAGGGATGGGGTTACCATCTCACAGTCATATCTCTGACCCATAATGGTTGCTGTCTGAAAAAATTGCAGGGATGAAAATGGAGAGGAACCTGAGGAAAAGAAGGTGCAGCAACAGGCCCAAAGTAGGTTCCAGCTCAAGGGGAAGTCTCAAGGCCTGACACTATTACTGAGGCTATGGAGCACTCACAAAAGGGACCTATCTTGACCGCCCTCCTAACAACCCAACAAGCAGTTGAAAGAGTCAGATGCAAATATTTGCACCCAACCAATGGACAAGAGCAGCTAACCCTGTGGTTGAATTATGGAAGGCAGAAAGAAGCTGATGAGAAGGGGGATGCTGTAGGAGGGCCAAAGGACATTTTCATGTCTAAGGATTAACTCCCTGTAGACTTTTCAAACTAAAATGGCCTCTTAGACCAGCAGGGCTCTTAGACATTGAGCATTGTTCCACGTTTTAGAGGGTGATTTTTTTTTTCTCTTTCTAAAGTTAAGACAAAAGATTTGAACCTTTAATTTTACATTTCTGGCCTTTTTCTTTTGTAATTAATGAACAGACATAGTTGGGCTTTATTTCCCTTTGTGAAAAAATCTATTGCACATTTTATGTGTCTGCTAACTTCATAGGGTAGCATTCCATTCACCTTGATGACATAATCTTCCTTCCAGTCATTTTTTATCCAAAGGGGAGTAAAGGCTGAACCAAAAGAGGGTTACAAAATGTCCAAGAAGAACACATAAACATTGCAAAACTTTTTCCCCCCATACTGAGCCAGATCATCCCATCCATTACCTCTTATCCTTTCAGAGCTATAGCGCCCTCCCCTCACTTGTCCGTTGCTTCCCTGTGTGTGTTTGTACTTCTTTATGAGGGTCAGCATGCTTCATCAACTCATCAGCTGGGGGTCCCCTCCCTCATCCCCATCCCCTCACAGGGAAGTCTCACTGAGCAGCAGCCTCTGCATTTCAAAGACACTGAATTAAGTGGGATGCATATGGATTCCATAAGTAAAGGAATTAATTATCTAAGTGAAAGGATTACCTTAAGAAAAACCTTTTTGTTGGTGGTGGTGGTTTCTAGAAACTAATCATTAAGCAACTTTAATCAAATGTGTTCTTTTTTTCTTTTCTGTAAAGTAGAAATGATAAAAAGGTTTTTATATGACAATGTGGAAAGAGGAAATCTCACAGGGCCCTACCTCTAGATGCAGACTACAGATAACCAATGGCTACTAAGTGAAATAGTTTTCTCTAGGGATAAATTACCTGACAGGTTATCACATCAATTCTCAACCTGTGGGTCACGACCCCATAGACTATCCTTTGTAGGGGTTGCCTAAGACTATCCTGCATATCAGATATTTATATTATGATTTATAACTGTAGCAAAATTACAGTTATGAAGTAGCAATGAAAATGACTTTATGTTGGGGGGATGATCACTACAGTATTAAAGGGTCGAAGTCTTAGGAACGTTGAGAACCACTGGATTATCCAGCTTCAAGTGATTACCCATTTCCTATCCCTAAGTACACGTTCATAAGAAACAACATTACATGGACTCAGAAGTGTTTGGGGTGCATGATGTGTGAATGTGTGTGTGTGTGTGTGTGTGTGTGTGTGTGTGTGTGTGTGTGTGTGTAGTAATAATTAAAGCAAAACAAAATCATGATTTGAGATGGAGTAATGAACACAGGAGGAGCTGGAAGGGGAGAGGGAGCAGAACAATAGTACTTGTGTACAGTATGCTCAAGAAAATAAAAATTTAAGTTTTTATTTAAACAAAAAAGGTAAAGGTTATGACCTGAAAGTCTGCTGCTCTTCATGAACTTTGTTAACTTCTCGTGTGTACTGGATCATTCTCTCTCTAACCCTGAGTAGTTATTTTTGACCCTATTTTATAGGTTACAAAATTAAAGCACACAGAGAACACGCTATTGTTGGGAGAACCCTTTTGTCAGTTGATTCTCTGTCCCCACCTGCCTAAGGCATTCCTGATTGCCTAATGAAGAGCTGAGAGGCCAATGGCTGGACAGGAGAGGATAGGTGGGACTTGTGGGAGTGGAGGATAAGAGTCAGCAGCCAGACAGTGGGGAAATCAGATGTACAAGGAATGAAAGTAAGAACAAGCCACTCAGCAGAATGGAGGTAGGTAGAAATGGGATCATTTGATTCGTAGGAGCTAGTTGGGAACAAGCCTAAGCATAGGCTTCAATTATTGATAATTAATGAAAAGTCTTTGTGTCATTACTGGGAGTTGGCACTTCAGGGGCAGGACAGTTTTACACCATGTCAGGGGTAGCACTGAGGAAATGTCAATCAAAGGGTGCAGAGTTTTAATTAGGAAAGTTGCTAATTAGGGTATCTTAGGGTTCCTATTGCTCTAAAGAGATACCATGACCATGACTATCTTTTTTTAAAAAGAATATTTAGTTGGGGCTGCCTTATAGTTCACAAGTTCAGTCCATTATCATCATGGTGGGAAGCATGGTGGCATGCAGGCACACATGGTACTGGAGAAGGAGCTGAAAGTTCAATTTCTGGATCTACAGATTGCAGGAAAAGAGAATGAGCTATTGGCCCTGGCTTGAGCTTCTGAAACCTCAAAGTCTACTCCAACCCAATAACACACTTCTTCCAACATGGCCACACCTCCTAATAATGCCACTTTCTTAGGACCTAAGGGGCCATTCTCATTCAAACCACCAAATTTCACTCTCTGGCCTCCCCAGGCTTGTAGACATATCATAATGCAAAATGCATTTAGTTCAACTTCAAAAGTCCCCTACTCTATCAGAGTTGTTTAAAAGCATTGTTTTAAAAAAGTCTAAAGTTCAATGTCTCTTCTGAGATCCATGAAGTCTCTTAACTGTAACCTCTATGAAATCAAAAAGCAGATCACAAACTTCCAACAACAACAACAACAAAATGGTACAGGATATACATTACTATTCCAAAATGGAGAAAAAGGATCAGAGTGAGGAAATACAGGGACCAAAGCAAGACTGAAAAGCAGCTGGAAAAACTCCAGACTCTGCATCTTCATGTCTGATGTCTGATGTCAGAGTACCCTTCGATCTCTAAGTCGTATCAGCTTTGTTGGCCACAGCACACGTCTTTCAGTTAGGCTGGTTTCACATACAGTTAACAGCTTTCCTTGGCAGGTATGGGTCTCCAAGGCATTCCAGACTTCACTTTCACAGTTTCATGCAATGTCATTTCTGGGCATCCATGCAAGGACACCTCAGACACATGTTTGGCCTCAGTGTCTTCTTTTGTCCTGGAGTAAGATTCCATTACCTCTTCCCTGTACCATGCAGCCAAAACCAGAACTATGCAGCCAAAACTGCTAACAAAATCCAGAACCATGCAGCCAAAATTGCTAACTTCTGCTGCTTGCCTGTGGTGGAGTATGGCCACCTAATCATTCAAATACATTTTCACCAGCTTTCTATTTTTTGATGGTTTCTTTCACTGCCTAAGCTTGGCTGTCCTGGAAATTGATCTGTAGACAAGGCTGGCCTGGAACTCAAAGGTGCACCTGAGTCTGCCTCCGAGTGCTGGGATTAAAGCTTTTCCTTAATTCCTCCTCACAAGTTGGAAGCTTAACTGCATTTTGCCCTGAGGTCACCCCTCCCTTTTCTTCATTTAACATCAGGCTTTTCTTTAATCCTTTATCTCCTTGAGCACAGGACTTAGCTCCATTAAACGTCTTGGTACCACTTTTCGGCTTTAACTGTACATTTTGTATTTTCCTTGCTCAGCTTGCTCCTTTACTAGAGATCTGCAGAAGTATGGCCACTGATAATCACACAACACAGTCAATACTAGGCTATTTTTGAAATCTTCTCTGCCAATGCTGTTAATCCTTAACTCTTCAATTTAGCCAAAGGTAGGTTTTTGGGTTTGTTTGGTTTTTTGGGTTTTTATTTTTTGGGGGGACAAATATAGAAAGCAGGCACATTCTTCACCAAAGTATCCCACTAACAATCTCTAGTCCCCATACTAATTTTCTTCTCCTCCAAAACCTCTTGAGCCAGGCTCCCACAGTTCAAATCATCCTCCCCACCACTGTCTTCCATGCTCCTACTAGTGTGGCCCATTATCCCCACTTAAAGCATTCAGCTGTTTTCCTAATCCAAAGTCCCAAAGTCCACATTCCTCCACACAAAAGCATGGTCCAGCAATGCCTCAGTCCCTGCTACCAACTTCTGTCTTAGTTAGTGTTTCTATTGATGTGAAGAGACACCATGATCATGGCTAGCCTTATAAAAGAAAATGTCCGGGCTGACTTACAGGTTCAGAGGTTTAGTCCATTATCATCATGGTGGGAAGCATGGTGGCATGCAGGCAGACAAGGTGCTGGAGGAACAGAGAGTTTTACATCCATATCAGCATGCAGCAGGGAAAAAAGTAAGCCACTGGGCCTGCTTTGAACTTCTGAAACCTCAAAGCCCACTCTTCAGGGACATACTTCCTCCAACAAGGCCACATCTCCTCATAGTGCCACTCTCTGGGGACCTATGGGGACCATTTCATTCAAGCCACCACAACGCGTGGTGTGCTGTCAAATATGATGCATTAGTTGCTTTAATCATCACTATGTGGCAGAAACAATTTAAGGGAAAAAAGGCTTATTTTGTTCCATGGGTTTAGTTCATAACACAGGGGAGGCATGGCAGAACTAACTCATGGTGGCAGAACTTACAGTAGAGATTCCTCACATCTTGGTGGATCGAGAAATAGGGAACAGGAAACAGAAACAGAACAGTGCTTCTGGTGCCATATCTCTATGGATGAATCTCCTTCCTGTGACTTACTTCCCTCATCTAGGCTTCACCTCTAAAAGATTCCACATGCTCCCAAAACAGCAACACCAGCTAGGGGCTTTGCAAACAACTGAGCTTACAGGTCACATTTCACATTCAAACCATAGCATGTGGTAATTAAAATTACTGTAATAATGATGTAATCATAATGTATTATATACTTAAAATTGTTGAGTATATTATTAAATGTTCTTATACCAAAAATGATAAATATTTGTGTGATGAATATATGAATTGAATTGATTTCACATTCCATGCAGATATTAAACTACCACATTATACAAAATATATATCATATATTATATATTTGATATATTATGTATACTGTATAATGTGGTATTTTAATATCATTATTATATACTATATATTATTATATATAATTGCATAATTATAATATAATATGCATATGTAATATATTATGTATTATAACATATGTAATATATAATAACTATATTATACATTATATATTAGATGCTATACATTATGCTTTATTATATATTTTATATCACATATTACATATTACACATTATATTACATATCACATATCACATGTCACACATCACACATTGTACATAGCACATCATATATAATATGTCATGTATATATTAGCCTAATAAAGCTGGGAAGCACAAAGTAAGCAAATATTTATACCATTATTTAAACCAACACTCTTTATCATTATATAATACTATATTTCAATGTTTGGGGGGCACTATTGCTACCATGAAAGCCCACTTCCAGACTCACTGCAAACTTCCTGAATCTACCTTAGAAGACAGAATTTATACAAGTTATTAGGCAGAATTCAGCAGATAAAGACAGAGCAGGACTTAGACTGTAGTTCCATCTTACTCCTGTGGGATTCCAGGCAATTTATTTAGTTGTCTTAAGTTTAATATTTTTCATCCCCAAAATGGAAAGGAAAATAGAAACACATTTATTTGAAGGGTTATTTTAAGGATTCAAATCCTCATTAAGCACTTATTGTCTCCCATTTTTTAAGGTGTTGATACGTGAAAACTGTCTCTTTAAGCTTTGTATTCCTGGTGCCCACTTAATAGGTGCCTTATGGTATGTTTTCCACATTTATTTGATGATTTGATGAAAATTATATGGGCAAGGGCTTATATCAAGGAGTATAAGCCTCTATCAAGCCCTATTCTTCAGAAAACAAGATAGAGAAATACCGAATGTTAGACACTCAGTTACCCAATAAAGAAAGTGAATGCATACACAAAATAAATCATACTATTGGGCCTAAAAGAAAATCAAGGCCAAACTGCTTGAAAATACAAAAGGAAAAATGGAACATTAAGATATGGTTGCACACACCACCGTAAAAAAATGGTTTCTTTACAGTTCTTGAAAACAAAATATTGACTGAATACTTTCACACATCACACATCATAAATCATATTTTTATTATCCCAATGAAGCTGGGAAGCACAGTATAACCAGAGTTGTACTGGGTGCCGTTACTACAATTAACAGTCATTAGAGCTATTTGATTACTATTGATTTCTTTGTCCTGCTAATTGAAACTGCAAAGCCATCTGCCAATGAAGTGAAGGGGATTTATCCTTGATGTCTGCTGAGGCAGCAGTATGTTCATTCAATATCAGATGCCAAAGTGCATGAGACTGATCGCCAAATGCAGAATTTGTCCCTACCAAAAAGTACAGAAATATCTTCCTAATATGTTTTGCTCACTTGGAAAATATAAACAGTGAGGAAGAAAAAAATGAAAATGATTTTGAGAAGAAATATCTCTGGTGAATGCTATGCTTTGGATGTCTCCCCATTTACCCATGTCAGAGGACCATCTGTTAGCACCAGTATACTCCAAGCCCTGGCCTAACCATGTGACCCTGGACCTGCGTTGCCAGGACAACAACCCTCAATCCCACAACTCACCTGGCTCAGTTCCCACCCTTACTGGTGTGACATCATTTTCTGTATAAATTAGGGGATCACCCCCTCCTTGCCCTCTTCTCCTCTTCTCTTCCTCCCTTCTCCTCTCTTTTCTCTTCTTCTCTTCTCTTCCCCCCTCTTCTCTTCTCTTCCTCCTCTTTCTCTCTCTCCTCTTCTCTGCTCTTCTCTTCTACTTGCCTCGCCGCCCCCCATTCCCTGCTTAATAAACCTCTCTCACATGGAATCACCTTGGCGTGGTCTGCTGTTTGGTTTATCTGCCCAAAATATAAAATTGGTGCCAAAACCCGGGATGGATTAAGGGGGGGGGAGCCAGCAACCACCAGCGCCTGGTGTTGCCCAAGGGACACCCAGTGGACACAGCGGCAGGTACCAAACACAACATCCACGGTAAGATTCCCACTACCTTACAGCCGCTCGCATGCCAACCCTCCACACAGCGGCTTGCAAGTTTCCCTCCACCCTCTGAGCCATAACTCTTGGTGACCCCACCTCCCCTTGTGTTTTAAATCCAAGTCAAAGGGATTAACTGCTGTTAAGCCTTTGTCCCCATTCCCCACACCAAAGCAGCTGCAAAAGACTGGGGGCCCACACAAAGGCCTAAGGGGGAAGGAGGGAGGAGGGTGACTGCCTGCCATTTCCACCATGTAACCTGCTGCTGTCCCGGGGAACAGAACTTTAAGTGAGCTGCGCCATTTCCACAGCACCTTATAGGCCGGGCTTCCATGTTCCCATTTTACCGGTTCACAAAAACCTCTCACAGAGATAACAGCATACTCTTGGCAGGGCCTGTCAGCGGGGCAGGGTCTCCAGTTCATGGAACAGAGCCTGGCCAGTTCTGCCTGAGAACTAAGGGGCTACTGACTCAGCTGGCATAGGAGAGACACTGCCCATCTGCACCTTGCTCCCTCAGAAGCTGCTCTTTCCATACAGACCCCCAGGAGGTTGGCTGAAATCCCTGGCCAGGGTGGAGCACTTCCCACAGTAAGTCCAGGACTTACCAGGTAGCCACTAGAGGTCCTCATAATGACTTGGGCACTCTAGCCTGGCTGACTTCCTTTTGGGGTTCTGAGTTGTTCTTTGGGATGCCAGTAGAACATACCAGGAACTTCCAGAGCATGGGCAACCACGTGTCCTCAGAAAACCTTGAGTCCTTAAGGTTCATGCCTCCTTTGAAGGCATCAAAATTGATATTCCTTTGCAATAAGGTCTGGATCCAGTTGTTTTAAGAATCCCAATACATACTGCCAGCAAACTGGTAAATGGGAAGAGGTTACCTATGCAAAATCTTTCATTCTTCTCTGCTTCAATCCTGCTATGTGTTCTCCCTGCTCTCCAACTCAACTCCTGTTAGCCATGAACCCTGAACAACTCCCACTGGAGGATACTACAATACTGGACTCAGTGTACGAACCACCTCCTTTCCACCGTAGGCCTGCTTCTGCATCATTTAGAACCCAAACTCCTACCTCGGCTTCCCCCCTACCAAGACTCCCCAGGGACTGTCACCCCCAGCTCTCCTCCTGACTTTTCATGATATACACATGATACTTGCTAACAATTTGCTTCTCAAGGAATGCAAGCGAGTTTGGGAACAAGCAAGAGCACATGCAGACGAGATTCACCAAACAGATAGAGCACACCCAATCAGAGTGAAGACAGTGCCTGACCTGGATCCTCAATGGAATTATAATTCCACAAGTGATATTCTAGCCAGGGACAGGTTTGTTACATGTCTTTTGGCAGGTCTGAGAAAAGCAGCTTTAAAGCTTTTTAAAATTTTTAAAAACTTCAAGAGGTTATCCAAGATAAACAGAAAAATCCATCTCAGTTTTTAGAACGCCTTAAAGGTGCTTTATTGCAGTATACCAATGTGGACNCTGAGAACACAGAGGGTAAACAGCTCTTAATGACTCACTTCTTTTCCCAGAGCTACCCCGACATAAAGGCTAAACTTTAAAAAATTGGAGAAGGGACCCCTGACTCCACAGGCAGAAGTCCTGGCACTGGCTTTCAAAGTGTACCATGGGAGAGATGAGAGGGTTTGCAAGCAGAAATACGATATGCTGGCAAAGGCTGTCCAGCCAGCCCCAGCTGCCACCCCAAGCTCATGGTCCTCTGACCAGAGACCACTGGGCATCTGTTACAGGTGTGGTTGAGAACGTTATTGGGCCAAAGCCTGCCCTAATCCTCCCAAGCCTAGGGGGCCATGCCCTAGGTGCCATCAAGAGGGACATTGGGCTGTTGATTGCCCCCATGTTACACAAAACAGGGGGGCATCACTCCCAGATAACCCTCCAACCGATCTCCTAGGCTTGGCTATGGCCGACTGACGAGGCCCTGCTTGTGGACGTTGTACATCGTGGTGCGGAGCCTAGTGCGCACCACGATGTACAACGTCCACAAGCAGTATCATTTATTCCAGGATCTCAGATGTGTTAACTCTGCAGTGGTGCCTCTTCACCCGGTTGTGGCTAACCTCTACATACTTCTTTCTACTATCCCCTCAAGTACTTCCCACTTCTCAGTTCTAGACCTTAAGGATGCATTTTTCTCTATTCCTCTAGATGTCCAGTCACAAAACATATTTGCTTTNACCTNGACAGATCCTGATACCCACTTTTCTACCCAACTGACCNNGACTGTCTTACCTCAGGNATTCCGGGATAGCCCACACCAATTTGGCCAGGCCTTGGCTTCTGACCTATTATGTCCTTCTCTGTAGCCCCTCTTTAAAAATCAGCCAGACTGACACCGTGGCTCTTCTGAATTTTCTTTCTAATCATGGCTACAGGGCCTCACCCTCTAAAGTCCAACTGTCCACTCCTCAGGTTACCTATTTGGGACTAACAATCACCCCAACCCATAAGGCTCCAACAAGCCCTCCTTAGGGACCCAGCTTTAAATCTTCCTGACCTGACTCGTCCTTTTTCCCTCTATGTAACAGAAAAGGAGGGATTTGCCCTTGGAGCCTTGGGCCACCAAATAGGACCTTCTTTTGCACCTATGGCATACCTGTCAAATAAACTAACCTTTAGATCACCTATAATTGTCTTCTCTTCTCATAACCTGTCACAACTCCTAACGTATAAAGGATTACAGACTCTACCTCCCTCCATAGTTCTCCCTTTTCAGACTGCAAGCTCTCCCCAAGCATCCTTTCCTCATCTCACCTTTTGAACTGATGTACGAATGGCCAGTTCTAACTCCTGGCTTCTCGCCCAAGCACTCTCCCCTTCCACATCATTCGCTTACTTCACTACTCTCTCATCTTCACTCTCTCCTATGAAACTTTGCTGATCATCACCTGCCTTGACCACACTCTGTTTCCTGCCCATTACCTGATAATATTGGAGACCAAGTCCTTTTATCTCCTCCAGGTCATCAACCTTCACCTCTCTCTCCAAAGTGGCAGGGTCATTTTAAGGTAATCCTCATAACTCCTACAGCTGCTAAACTTGAGGGTCTCTCTCATTGTGTCCACCTGTCTCACCTAAAACCCCTCATTCCCCCACCTAAAGATGATTCCTCTTCATACACATCAACCCTAACAGGACCGTGCTCCATTAAGCTCCGAAAGACATCAAGACCACCAGTCTTGTCTCATCCTAGAAAATGAGGCTTCACTCTGACAGCCAAACCCGACCTCGCTGGAAGAGACACCGGATTAGTTGTCGCCTTTTCATCTTGTCCCTGCTGTTCATTTCCATCAAGGGTAGTCCTTATGTCTGGAGATTCAAAGTTTGAGAAATGCCTGCTGACAACAAGCAGACTTTCCAAATAGGATCAGGAAACTGCTGATACATAGCTGGGTGCCAGGAACTGATCCAGATTGCCATTGTCCCTATATCTGTTGCTCCATCTGCATATTATGACCTTTATATCTGTTTTCTCTGTGACCAGACAAAAGATTATTGCAGAAAATGGCCAGACGTGTATGGGGGCTGCCCATACTGGTCTTGTGAGATACACATGCTAGGGACACAGATTAATTACTTCTTCTATTGATTCTGCAAGACACTCTTCCTCTACATTCGAGACCCATGGGATCCCAGGTGGGAAATAGGAGTTGCTGGTAAGCTTTACCACAAAACTCAGCCCAGCTCCCAGTAAGTACTATCCACATCCAGAGGCAATATGTCTCAATCACCCCTTGTCTTATTAATCTTGACTCTACATTCCTTCAGCGACAAGTACAGAAATTTCTAACCAAGCTGTTTGTTATTCAGCTCCTGTTGCAAGATTACCAGCCACTCCCACAAAGGAATCACTGTCCATAGGAGAACCTGATTCAGGCAATTGCCATATAAACTCCGACGGTGAAAATCAGATATACCCTGAAAAGTGACAATGCCCCTAAACAGCAGGAAGTAACTTAAGAGACATGATGCCCTGGCCTAACCATGTGACCCTTGACCTGCGTTGCCAGGACAACAACCCTCAATCCCACAACTCACCTGGCTCAGTTCCCACCCTCACTGGTGTGACGTCATTTTCTGTATAAATTAGGGGATCACCCCTTCCTTACCCTCTTCTCTTCTCTTTCCCCCTTCTCTTCTCCTTCTCCTCTTTCTCTCTCTCATCTTCTCTGCTCTTCTCTTCTACTTGCTTCACCGCACCCCCCCCATCCCTGCTAAATAAACCTCTCTCACGTGCAATCACATTGGCGTGGTCTGCTGTTTGGTTTATCCACCCAAAATATAAAACCATCTCTCTGGTATAATGACACACTTAAGCATTTAAAGAACTGGGTGTTTCTTCAAATAGGCATGAAACATTGAAATCTGGGCTAACTGAAGCAGTCCTTGGAAGGCTCCTACTCAAGTTGGCCTTATTTGGAATTAAATAATGGATTGATGAGACAAGATACATTAGGTATTTTTTGTGTTTCTGTTGGGGAAAAAAATGCCCGGCAAAATCACCTTAAAGAGGGAGCAGTTTGCTATGGTTCATGGTTTAAGAAATAATGTTGTCAATCATGGCACGGGAGACATTATGACAACACTGTGAGGTGGTTGGTTACGTGGGGCTCACAGTTAGGCTCAGCTCAGCTCCTCCTTTTTACTTAGTCCAAGACTCCACCCGGTGGAAGGATGCCACCTCTTCGGTCAGACCTCTCTGGAAACACTCTCACAGACATGCTGAAGGACTCGTTCACAGATGATTCTAAATGCAGTCGAGTTGACAAGGAAGATTGGCCTTCACGCAATGCTTGCATACTTCTGGCACTTCATAGATCTGTGTCAGACACATCATATATAGATTTCCTTAGTAGAAAGAGCTGACAAGAAATCAAGTTGTACTCTGTGAGGAAGACCTACCTGACATCTGACTCCTGAGGACTGAAGATGGTAGTCACGAGTGGCTGAGAAACATGAAGATAAGTCTGACGAGGTTAATTAATGTAATCTCCAGAAATGAGATTCTCAAAAGATTCACAAAAATTAAAAATGTCTATGTTATAACATAGACATATGGGAATGAGTTCAGCACCAGTCCATTGATGGTTTTGTGTCTTCTTATTCCATCCTTTCCAAATCTCAAGAGCATCATTTGTGTGGGGAGAACACAAAGATGAAGGTAGAAGGCAACCGTGACCATCGCCCATGCTGCCAGCTGCGAGGAGGTTGGTACTGGGAACAGCTATGCATCTAGCATTGACTCAAGCTCGGCTGGGATGAACATATTGTACTTGGCAGAATTGCTCTATTCTCTGGAACCCGGCTTGTTTCTTGAAAGAGAGGTAAGATATGCTAGTCTACGTGTGAACGAGGAAACTATGGCACTCACCCAAGTTCTGAGTAAAGCAGGAGATAGATTGCTTTCATCTGGTGTCTGAAAGGGGGCTGAAGGAAACAATACAAGGTTTTGTTTAGGCTATATGTCATGAGTCATATTTACATCACATGTCATGAGTCACTTTTTTCCACAGAGGTTTGAATCTCACATCTAGTGTGTTTCTGTCTGATCTACTGTCTGTCCTTTTGTCTTTCTCTGTTTATCTCTTTCATTAAGTTCATCATTTAGAGTATGTCAGTGTGACCTTGTTTGTCTGTTGTACTGAGTCTGAAACTGTGCCTACCTGAAGGCTTCCTTGAGAATCTGTGTCTGTCCCTGTATATCTCTCTGTGTCTCCCTAACAAAGGGCTTTGTTCTCTCTTTTATTGACAAGAATGGGAGGAAGAGAAAGGAATGAGAAACATGTTAGAGAAATCTTTAACAGAATTTTCAAGATATTTAGTGACTGACTCCAGCTTACCCAGATAACAAATAAACACTATTAAATAATATCCAAATACTGCTTTCAACATTTTCAACTTTTTCATTGCATAAAGCCACTTCCAGCCTATTTTCTGTTTCCAGCAAATGATTACTTTTGCAAATATATGTGCATTAGAGTACCAGCTTAAAATAATACATAATTTAAAATTATAGTCATGCCTTAGCTTAGGTGGTTAAAGTTGATTACCTGGGAAACCCAAGGCAAGTAAGATTGATCACTGCATTGTTCTCTTAAAAACAAATTAGGCTGAGTACACAGTAGGTCAGCACTCTTAGTGACTTCAAGGTGTATTTCTATAAAGTATTCTATTTCTCCCCCAGCTGACACATGGACAACAAGGACATAAAGCCATTTGTTAAAGACAGAAACACAGACTTAGATACACAGACACTCTGTCTATGAGGTCTAGCAAAGGTTCTAATTTGTTACAGTGTAAGAGATAATTTCATAATAAAAATGAATCACCGCAAATAAGAATTGAAAACTGATATTAAAACATGCTGATATTATTAAACAACATTTTCAAAACAAATTTTCATCTTCACTTAGTCCCTTTTTACCGAACAGAGAACTAACTCTACGTTAAGCACTTAACCAAACAGTGCCTTGAATGTAGAAAAGGTTCAGTAAATGAACACTACTGTTACATGTTACATTTAAACATGACTGTTGAACACTGATGGGGACAGCCTCTCAGACTAACGTCCATGTTTCTGCTTTATATGCTGTCCTTCCTAGTGCTTCAGGAAGAACTCTGGTATGCATTCTCTTTCACTTCAAACCTTCTATTTGCAGACATAAAACACATAAGGAATAATAAATTATATTTGTGCACTTCAAATGCTGCAGAAATTTAAATATTTACAAAGTTCAAGATGGTGTATAAAACACCATTTGTTGAGAAAGACCCTGTAAGAAGCATGTTTGTGGTGGTTTCAGTGACAATGGTCCCCATAGGCTCGTATATGTGAAGGATTTCTTCCCAGTTGGTAGACTTGTTTGGGAAGGATTAGGAGGTGTGGCCTTGTTAAAGAGGGTGGGTTGCTGGAGTTGGATTTGAGATTTTAAAAGTCCACACCATTCCCAGCTAGTCCCCCTCTGCCTCCTGTCTGCTGCTTGTGGGTCAGAGATAAGTTCTCACCTACTGCTCCAACACCATGCTTCTCTGTCCACTACGGTGTTCCTTGCCATGATGATTATGAATCCTAATTTTCTGAAATTATAAGCCTGAATAAACTTTTTTTATGATTTGCTTTGGTCATGGTACCACTTCCCAGCAATAGAGAAATAACTAAAGTAGTGATTGCTGGCCTCAGGGCCTGTAGGTGTGAGGAAAGGTCCAGTGGGAAATGCTGAGGTAACGCCAAGCATACTCTGAGCCCAGTGTTTGTTTGTTTGTTTGTTTGTTTTAGATGCCCCTGATGTCATTCAAATGAGTCAACAGCACTTGGTGTGGCAGCTGACCTCCATTTTCTCCTTTAGACTGAATGGAAATGGAACCAGTTCTAGGACACAAACTGACATGAGGGTACCTCTGTGCAAAAGGAAGAAAATGTTTTATAATCCTGTGAAAAATCAGAAAGATACAGAAAATAGTAAAGAAAAAAATTCTTGTGAATATTGGAGTTAATGACTATGGAGAGTTGCTGAAAGGCCTTCAAGGCTCAGATCCAAGAGAAAAGTACTCTCACAATTCATCATGGGAGACATTTCTCACTGGGAACCTTCTAGAAAGAAAGTGGGATCCCAAACAAAGCCATACTATTAGGATTTTTAGAGGTAGATACTTGACAAAGGTGTTTACTTCCCTCAAAAGTCACTTGCCTCATTACCACCCATATGAGGCTGAACAGCCCAGAGTCATGGACAAAGAAGGCATGATATTCTACACACATGTTCACAAGGTCCAGAACTCCATGATAAACTTTCCCAGCAAGGTGAGCTCTTCCAGGAGCAGCATGGTAAGCTTCAAGCCTTTCAAGTACAACTTTTCAAATGCTTTGTTCTACAACCCAGAGACATGTGTACTAGTGGTCCACTTTCAACACTGAATTAATTCCTGTTTAGGGACACACACTGAGAAAATGGAGCAGCAACCAGAAAAAAATTAATAGAGAAGACCCCCCTCCATCTAACATACACTTCTATAAAAAGCATGACATGAACAGCATCAACCAGGATGCCCTGATGCATTCTCTTTGAATATCGGATGTGCATTAGGTCTTGGAGAAGAAGCCGAGGCTTGTGGATAAAGACTAAATACATCAGGTGACCTGGACTTCTGAAGCAAGTACTAAACGCTTAAAAAATCAACTTCCCACTTGGAGTGCACTATGCAATTGACTAAACAAAGGAATGAAAAAAAGACAGAGCAACTGGTGGCTAGTGACAACTCCATCCAAGTCTTGGCATTAAACCCTGAAACTATGAAGATCTGTTATCATGGGAGAGAGAGAGAGAGAGAGAGAGAGAGAGAGAGAGAGAGAGAGAGAGAGAGAGAGA
>NC_034593.1:105748444-105750842 GCF_900095145.1 Mus pahari | reverse complement strand
GAGAGAGAGAGAGAGAGAGAGAGAGAGAGAGAGAGAGAGAGAGAGAGACCAATTTCTTGGAGATTATTTTTTCATAATAGACCACACCCTTATAGGAAGGAAATGAGATTCTTACCTTCACCCTTGGTATGGAAAGCTGATGGAACTTCATTTGGGAGATAAAAGAAGACACATTGATATGAAGACAATAAAACTCACGAGCTCTCTATTTCTAGGCTTTGACAGGGCTGAACTTAGGAATGCTAAACACAGATTGAATTCTGACAATGAACCACAAAAATGTGTGAAAACATTAGGCCTAAAGTCCAGACAGCGGTTTCCGGCTGACTCTGGATGCCTGTCCAGCTCTCTGGTCCTATGTTAGTGTCTGTGGCTCTTCAGAGTGATACAAGTGCTGGGAAAGACTCCTGTCAGGGGAACGAACAGCCCTCCAGATGGGCAATTTCCTGCAGTTCAGTTGGTAACAGTTACTCTCAGTTTTTTTTCCCCTCTTCATATAAATTAAATATTTTGGTAAGCCATGCATACCTTATTTTCCCAGTAGCATCATTACCAAATGGTGGAAAACTGAAATACAAAACTACTTGGATTTTTTTTTTTTCACTTTAGGAAATTTCTGTTGGGGAATGCTTGTTTGATTAATCAGAAGTTACAGTGCTGCTCTCCCTGGACTTTGCAGGCAAATGCTAACGACCCAGTAGGGGCTTAGAGCAGTGAGAGCTTAGAAGTAAGAGGCTCCCTAGGGACACGGCACAATTTTCCACATTTCCTTTTACTTATGCTATGAATGCTACTGTTTATGAGATTATAATTTTGATTTATGGCTTTTTAGGTTTGTCCTGACAGCTGTTTATTTTTAAATCATAATTCATAGAAAATCCAAATGCTTTCACTTACAAAAAAATTATCCCTAGTCTTAGGTCTGGTGCACAGCTCATACCCAAGTGTTATTTATCTTATTAAAAAGTCTCTGTAGATTTTCTGATACAATGCAGAGGCATTTCTCTTTGCAAGGCTAGGTAGCAAGCCTCTAGTGTCTTTAGAACAAACACTGGGAAAACATTCTCAAAACATTCCCCTTGCCTGGACTCTTCATAAACTAACGGAAGGTACCATGCTACCCAGGCGTGGAATCCCCATCTCTGTAAGTGAATACTACTCATAACAGAGTATGGGTTTCAGGCACATAGCAAAGGGGTAGACCAGTAACTCGGAAATTATGGTTAGAAGAGATGGAGGTGGGTACGGCAGAGTTGGAGAAATGGGTTTTTCCTGATCCAGTTGTACAGATGAATGGTACCGAGGAATGCTGAAGAATCATCTTTCTGTCATTGTTTCATAGATTCCAACTCTCTTTGTTCCACACAATGCAAAATAACTTAAGATGCCAGACTGGAAATACAGATCAGTCATTATATCTCCCCATTAGTGATGTGCATCAGAGGAGTACCCCATACACACACACACACACACACACACACACACACACACCTGCTCTTCCATACAGTGGTAGTTTATAAAGTCCTGTAAGCTTTCTATATGGCTTTTAAGATATTGCATGTAATCACTGTAATGTACATATGCCACAGTTGTGGTTATGATCTGTGACTATTGGTGTTTTTCATTTGTGAATTCTGGGAGAGCTTATTGGACTTTATTACCTTTTTAACTTACTGTTTTCAGACTATTTTGAATTAAAATTCTACCATAATATGGAGTGTTCTTCATATAATTTGGGGAAAGACTATCATGGATTCCTGATCAGCAACATACCAATAATCCACCTGACCTTTAATGTTGTCACTGGTCTTTGCACTTTCATAGATCCATGAAAGAACAAAGTGCAACAACAGGAGGGCTGAGCGAGGGTTCATCCATCCTCTAAAAATTTAACGGTGTCAAATACTATATTAATGACTTTTCTTATTTCCAGTAACCAAATACCAGAGAAAGAAATTGTTTTGGATCACAGTTTCAGTGATGTCAGTCCAGAGAAGGAAGGAAGACTTGGCAGAACAAAAGACTTCATATCATGGCCGGCCTGAAGCAGAGAAAGATACTACAGAAGAAGCTAAAGCAAGATATGACCCAAAGACACAGCTCCTGGTGACCCTCTTTCTCTAAACCTACATTTCACCACTTCTCAGTCATGCCATCAAGACATTAGTTCATCAGGGCCCTCACTATCCAATCATCCTTTGGGAAACACCTATAAACATACTCAGAGGTGTGCTTCACTAATCCCCTAAAAGTTTATTTTTCTTTTAGAGCCAATAGGAGCAGGTTTCGAGACAGGGTTTCTCTGTGTAGTTCTAGCTGTCCTGGAACTCATTCTGTAGACCAGGCTAGCCTCAAACTCAGAGATTTACCTGCCTCTGCCTCTGCCTCTGCCTCTGCC
>NC_034593.1:105740047-105748229 GCF_900095145.1 Mus pahari | reverse complement strand
CTCTGCCTCTGCCTCTGCCTCTGCCTCTGCCTCTGCCTCTGCCTCTGCCTCTGCCTCTGCCTCTGCCTCTGCCTCTGCCTCTGCCTCTGCCTCTGCCTCCTGCGTGCTGGGATTAAAGACATGTGTCATTACTACCCGGTGTCCCTTGAAGTTTCTTAATCTAGTGACAATGACAATCAAAATTAAATATCCTAACTTCTACATCTAACTTTGTTTGCATCAGTTTTTATATTTTCTCAGTTTCCCTAAAGAAAATATTTTCCACCCTTTAATGAAAGTTGGCTAACTATATGGATATAAAGTGGTCCAGCACTTAACACACTTGAGGATGGATCATTTTGACATTATACTGACTGAATAACCAATAGATGTCTCAACTACCATGAATCTTGTGTCATAGACATCCTTGTAGCCTTCCAAGAAAAGCCATAAGACCACAAAGAGAGAACATGGGTGGAGAGCAGTTATTGCATAGCAACAAATCTTGCAAGGAAGCAGAGCTAATCTTGGTCTTTCTAAATGTATGATTTGATGTAGATCCTGGCAGATACTATTTAAAAAGTCATCAGTGCTATGGAGAGGTGACTGGGAAAATCCCGTGCAAAATCATGTCTCAGTATCTACAAGGTCAGCACGGTGCAGAACTACTGCAGCACCATATACTGAGTCTACAGTTGAACAGCCCTGTCTGAACTCTCTCTGAGAGTGAGAAGATGGAGCTACAGTGTGGGCTTTTCTAAGAAGGTAAGGGATCCAAAGAAATGGAGATTGCACATGAAGGGCTTTGTGCTCTAAAAACTTAAATACTAATACTCTAAGATGCTGTCAACGTGTGGTTGTCTGTAGTTCTAGGATGCTCAATATACATATAAGAAAAGCCACTGTGTTTGCACCTGGAATAACAGTGACTGATAAACCTGACTCACCGGATAGACTGGGCTTTAATCTCACTCTCCCTACAGTACATAGTGTTTGTTGTCTTCCTCTGACATTCCTCAGAGATTATTCACCCTTTATCAGTTGTTCTGTGAGCTATTTAATTCCTTCTTCCCAAAGGCCTACAGTAAAAATATCTGCCTGTAAACATTATTTTACCCCTCCCCCTATTAACTACCTCCTTACCCTATTCCTACCTTGTATTAATTTTTATTTATAAATACAAAAGAATTTATCTTAAACTGCCTTTCTTCTGAGCCCCACCCAACCCATGGGGATCATTTGTCCTTGCCCCAGCAGGTCTAAAATTCCATTCCCATGGATGCCATTGCCATAGGAAGCAATTTGGGAAGGAGAGAAGTGAGCTTGGCAAGTGCATATAAACTAATGCCTCTCCTAGAATATATATATATATATATATATATATATATATATATATCATCCTTACAAAAGATTTGTGTTTAATGTGAAACCACTTTATACCCTCATTTTCCCTCAGAATACTTTAAAATGATAATATCAAGATGCTTTTGATTTCTTAATGAATATGAGACCAAGATGAGGTTATTGTCTGGTAGCATGGAGAAGTTTCACAGCATTAGCCTTCAGCCAATCACATTATTATGACAATTAGAAAACAATCCTATGCCTTCTCCCTGGCTTCAAACTTAATGCCTTGGGGGGGGGGTAATATTTCTCCTAACGACAAAATTCTGCAGTATACCTACCATATATACAACCTATTCCCTTAATATAAAGCACATGAAAGAAGATGTATGTACTAATAGTTTTTCTCACCATCTCAACATAATACCTAACAGAAGGAATCTGTGAGATGAAGGATTTGTTTTAGCTCATGGTTCTAATGAACACAGAGCAGAGTGGTGTGCATGATATGGCATTGGTGCTCTGTCCCTAATAGTAGAACCTTATGGCTTCTTCATATTGTAGCCAAACAAGAAGTAAATATCAGGGCTCAATTATAACTTTTAAGGCCCTACAGTCTACATTTGCCAGCAGAGCCCAATTTCCAAAAGATTCCATAATCTCCAATGCTGGTTAGACTTATTTATTTATTTGTTTGTTTGTTTATTTGTTCATTTATTTATTATAGTCAACTTTGGCACAGCCAGGATCATCCAGGAAGAAAGAACTTTAATTAAGAAAATATCTCCACTGGGCCTGGTGGCGCACGCCTTTAATCCCAGCACTTGGGAGGCAGAGGCAGGCAGACTTCTGAGTTTGAGGCCAGCCTGGTCTACAGAGTGAGTTCCAAGACAACCAGAACTACACAGAGAAACCCTGTCTTGGAAAAGAAAGAAAGAGAAAGAAAGAAAGAAAGAAAGAAAGAAAGAAAGAAAGAAAGAAAGAAAGAAAGAAAGAAAGAAAGAAAGAAAATACCTCCATCAGATTGGACTCTAGGCAAGCCTGTAGGCATTTTCATAATTAATGATTGGGCAGGCCCAGCCCAGTGAGAGTGGTGCCATCCCCAGCGTGTGTCCTGAATTGGGTAAGAACATAAGCACCGTTCCTCTGTGACCTGGGCTTCAGTTCCTGCTTGCCTTGACCTCCCTTCACCATAGACTGTAAGCTATAAAATGAAATAAACCCTTTTCCTCCCCTAATTGCTTTCCTCATGGCATTTTATCACATCAGTAGAAAGTAGACTATGACACTTCCCAAAGCAGCATCACCATGAAGGGACCAGTTGGGGACACTGAATGTATTTGGACCCACCATCTTTTCCTTACTTCCATTTAGCTCTCTTCCAGGATGCAGACATAAACTATTATAGCTTTTTCTTTTCCACTTCTGGACTCCATCAAGATTATTAATGATCCAACAGTGCTTTGTTTACCTCTTCCAGATATTTCAGGAAAACCACCTGGAGGAAACAAGTCATGCTGCCTTCATCCTTGAAAATCCCTCCACATCCAAGGAGGCTACAGACAGGTCCAGGCTCACTTTACCACTTTTCCCACACCCGCTGTTTTGGCTCAAACACTTAGATTTAGGCCAAAATCATTTATAGTTTAAAAAATCAATATTGCATCCTCTCCTTACTTCTTACCTCTCCTTACTTCAAAAGATTGATGCCTCTTCTCTTTTCTTTCGTTTTCTTCCATGACTCCTCTAAGTGTTCAAGGAACACAAAGGAAGACCTTAAACATAGCAAGTTTTTCCTTTTTAATGTGTTTGTGCATATGTGTATATAAATGTGGTATGTGTTTATGTATGAGTGGTGTGTGTCTGTGTGTGTTTGTGTGTTTCCCATGTGTGTGCATGTCCATATGCCCATGCACACCAGAAATCAAGAGTATGATATTGGGTCATCTACTAATATTTCACTTTCTCCCTTGCTTCTTTGAGTCAAGATCTCTTCCCCAAGCCTTAAGCTAAGCAAGCAGCCAGCAAACCCCACCCAGCTTCCTGTTCCTGACCCTCACCGTGCTAGAGTGTGGGTGCATGAACAGACCTGGTTCTTTACATAGGTTCTGAGAACTCAAACCCAGACCTCCATACTTAAACAGAAATTACTCTTACCCACTGAGCTAGCTACCCAGCCCCACTTTTTCGGTAATTCCCAGATGCCGTTTAGCAGTTAACAAAGTAAACAGTGGCATTTCAGCAGGGCGTCCTGAACAGAGGGTTGACTGTCTAAGGATTGGAGTCTAGAGCCAGGAGTTGTCAGTCTAGGAGTTCAGGACCTTTTGAACAATGAACAAAGAATTGGGCGCCCAGGAACAAAGAAAGAAAGACTGTATGAGCGGAAGTAAGCAGTTATTCAGAGCAGAAAGCATTCTCTGGGGCAGAGTAGGGTCTCAAGCCTGTTAGACTACCAAGTGGCCTCTAGGTTGACCTTTTTATAGGGCTGCTGGGCTCTGCTCCTCTGTCCCTCTGTTCCTCTCTCCCACTACTACATCTCCTCAGTCTAGATGGGTCTTGACACACAGAAATAACAAAGAGCAATGAGGTCGAATCCCAGTCCAGGGGAGGGCGTGGTGCAGGAGGTGAGGGCGTGGTGCAAGCATTAGCTCTCTCTGCGTTCCAGCTACTATGTGAAAATGTTACCTTTCTCTCAGCTCTTGTCCCTGCCTCTCTATTCCAGGCTCACTCCTCACAGCATGAGATTGGTCAAGGTCCAGCAATCAAATGCAGTTGTGCCACGTGTTTGCTTGGCTCCGCCATTGTTGGCTTCAGATGTGTCCCTGAAAAGTGTGTAACCGCCCTCAGACTGTGTTGTGTAGTAGGTCCCACCCAATTGAACTGTCCCCAACCTCACAAGAACAGAAACCAGAAAGATTACAAGGTTCCTCCCCTGTGGCTACAGAAGCAGAAAACAATTGCCAAGAGACTCACCAGATGAGCTTCCTGGCGAGAGATTTTCCAACCAGTCTGCTGCCTGCAAGTCATAGAGAGAGCTCCGTGGTGGCAGTTTCTGAGTCTTCAGCCGTGCTGGAGTGAGGATGTGGGTGATACAGCAGCCTTTTAGAGCATCGGCGTCACTAAATAACCCATAGTCCGGTAATTAATTCTACTACTTAACAAGATACACAGTAATAGGAATAGTACCTTGGCCTGTCCTGGGTTCCCTATCTAGGGTGACTAGATGCTTGTTCCTGTCTATCTCGCTGAACACAACCTTACATGGTCTATTAGTTCTGAAACAGCAGAAACACCTGTGTTTTAAGTTCTCTCTAGAAAGAGTAACTGAGAAAGAACCGCACATGAACTCTTCTCCCTGTCATGTGTTCTTGCTTCCCTTTATTAATTTTTACCCAGAATCTGCATTTCTTTTATTTTTTTTGTGATCTTCAGTGTCTCTTCCTGACTTGAGCTGTGTCTGGAAATAAAAGTAGGTTCCAGAAGAAAAAGGTCAAGAAGGAAGAAAAGAAGCCATGGCAGCAGAAGAATGGGAGCCACATGACTGGGGACATTTTCTTCCATGGAATGCTTTGGAAGAGCAGCAATGCTTGGTCATTGGTCTCTTGTCTCTAGAGGCATATTTTAGTACTGGGAGTTTCTCTGAAAAGTCACAGCAGCTGCTGCCTTAGTTTACCACATGGAGTCGTGCAGATTGTATAGACATGCTTCAGGAATCATCCCAAAGGCAAAGATAGGGTAAAACTATCAGGAATATGACTTACACACATACACACACACATACACACAGAGAGAGAACGAGAGAGAGAGAGAGAGAGAGAGAGAGAGAGGCACACACATGTACACATGCACACATACACACATACAGAGACACACACACACACGTGCACATTCCTAAAATAGAATTCCTTTTATTTGTACTCAAATCATTATATCCCAAGCTCTAAAGCCATGCATTCAATCAACCACAGGCCAAAAATATTCAGAAAAAAAAAATACTGAAATCACACAGTCTTATTTTCGTTATCATGTACTAAACAATACATGCAGAAGAAATCACTTCATGCCATATTTGCTCTGTGCCAGACAACCATGAATGAGTGATCTAGGAATGGTTTAACGTGCATAGAAGGCTGTCTATAAATTGCATGTCACATAAGGGACTTGACCACGTGCAGACACTGGTATCCATGGGTCCTAGACCCAGACTCCCATAGACGCTGAGGGACAATTTCAAATTTTGAACTTCTAAAGATTTCCTTTAAAGGAAGAATTTCACTGTGTTGACGTGTGTGACATATATACATAAGTGAATACATACATACTCTACATCAATCCTCTACATCTTTGTCTTACAAATGAAGAAACTAAGATCAAATACTTCTTCCAAGGCCACATGAAGGAGCAGCCAACCAGGAACAGAACCTCTAAAGCTCTTCCTACCCTCATTTAACACACACATTTTTCACTATATCAATAACTCAAAGGTTCACCAACACTCTTTTAACCACATCACTTTGTTTAAGGCAAGATAACTTGTTATTAAACTGTTATTAACACGCATATATTAAATAAATAAAAATCAAGTTTCTCCCTTCACAAATATTTCAAAACCCTAAATCCTTTGTTAGACCCTGCCTTCAGATGTCATCCTGACAGATGTCAGTGAGGTCAGGAAGCCGCTCTGAAAATTTATAACTCTTGACCATCTGCTAACATCGTCGTCATAGGATGTGGTCGAAGAATGGTCCAGGCCACAATGGAAGTTTAAAAGACTGCATCTTCATTTTCTATTCTATGTACATGTGTGTGGGAGAGTGCATGCACATGTATGTTCAGGGACCTTCAGAGGCCACAAGAGACTGTTGAACCTTTTGTAGCTGGAGATCAGGACAGCTGAGAGCCTTCAGAGATGGGTGTTGGGATCCTAACTTGGGTCCTCTGAAGCAGTAAGCGACCTGTGTTCTTAACCCCAGCCACTGAGCCATCTCTCCAGGCCCAGAGGGGGTTTTTACCTTGAATCAATGTGTTCCTTAAAACAGGCCTTTGAGGGAGGAAAAGGGTCAGATGAAATGTATGCTTCACTCCCAGTGTTGTAACCAAGTACTAACTAATCACAGGAGGAAACAAGCCCTTGCAGTCCAGCCACTTTTCTGGAGAGTTCTGTTTCTTGTTTAAAAGAGATTTAGATACTGAGCAGTTTCGCAAGCCTTGCCGGCCAGAGGAACAAACTCGCTCTGTTTAAAATCAACAAACCAAAAACACATAGGTGGAGTAGAACCCCAATGATACCTGAGAATGAGGGTAAAACAGGAAGTGGTTCAACTATTGCAGGGATAAAACGAACCTTGCAGTGTCATGCTAATCAATGTCTGTAATAATGAGATGGTCTGGGAATGCCGGTTTCCTCTATCTCTTGCTAAAAGAAAGCACACAATTAGGAAGGCTTATGACGAGTGTGGTCTATGCCCCACATTAAGTTTAGTTTTTTAATATACATTGCGGAGTGATTTGAATATGTTTGGCCCAGGGAGTGGCACTATTTGGAGGTGTGGCCTTGTTGGAGTAGGTGTGCCACTGTGAGCATGGGCTCTAAGACCCTCCTCTGCCTGGAAGTCAGTATTCCGCTAGCAGCCTTCAGATGAAGATGTAGAACTCTCAGCTCCTCCTGCACCATGCCTGCCTGTTTGCTGCCATGTTCCCATCTTGATGATACTGGACTAAATCTCTGAATCTGTAAGCTAGCCCCAACTAAATATTGTTTTTATAAACGTTTCCTTGGTCAGGTGTCTGTTCACAACAGTAAAATCCTAACTAGGACACATTTTTTACCATGATAAAAAATTTATTCAGGTGAGGAAACTGAGAAAATTGTTAGAACTGTGTGGAGCCCAGATCATGATGTTCTCGAATCTCTGTTAATGTGCACAGGGAGGTTCCCTCAAAGCCGGGTGGCCTAATGCACACAGCTAATCCCAGCTCTTAGAAGGCAAAGGCAGGTAGATCCCTGTGGGTTCAAGGCTAGCCTGGTCTACACAGTGAGCTCCAAGATAGACAAGACTACATAGAAAGAGTCTGTCTCAAAACAAAACAAAACAAAAATTAAAAATAAATACATAGAAAGTTCCCACAAAATTCAGCTTTGGGTTTTTGTTCATTTGTTCTTTTGTTTGTGTTCTGTCAAAGTTGCATCTCATTCATATAACCTAGGCTGACCTTGGACCTGCTATGTAGCCAACAATGACCTTAAACTTCTGATTCTCCATCCTCCACTTCTGAGGTGCTGGGATTACAGGTATACACCGCACCATACCCCAGGCCAAAACTATTCATTTTAACAAAGAAAACTACACACTAGGATAAACCATATGGAACTTAAGGCATAAAAAGTATAGTGACATACTGGTATTTAGAAATGAATGAATAATCTCTAACCAAATTAAACAGTTGAGAAGTGAATTAATGAACTTAAAATAATAAAATTATCAGTGTGGTACAGGGAAAGATCAACACAAAAAAATACAAAAGAAATGGAAAGGATATAAAACATCCAGTGAGGCCAATATGCTCTGAAATCTTAATGAAAGAGGGCAGTGGTCGCCCACGCCTTTAATCCCAGCACTTGGGAGGCAGAGGCAGGGGGATTCTGAGTTCAAGGCCTGGTCTACAGAGTGAATTCCAGGACAGCCAGGGCTACACAGAGAAACCCTGTGTCAAAAAAAAATGGGAAATAGGCTGGCCAGTAATCCCACTTGGCCAGAAAACTGACACACAGATCATAAATTCAAGGCCAGACTAGAAAACTTACGGAGATCATGCCTGAAAAAATAAAATGTACATGCCTAAACACACACACACACAC
>NC_034593.1:105735967-105738932 GCF_900095145.1 Mus pahari | reverse complement strand
GAGAGGGAGAGGGAGAGGGAGAGGGAGAGGGAGAGGGAGAGGGAGAGAGATAGGGACCCTGGGGGAAATGCCTAGTTTTAAAAGCCAATCTTTGATGTATCTGAAGTTTACAAAGGCGATCTCTAAAGATCAGCTGATAAAAACCTACGCACTTTGCCAGTCTTACTGAAAAGCTTCTCTTTGTACAGACTCTACGTGAGTACATATCTCCTGAATGAGCCTAAGATATGTCGAGATTCTACTTCCTCGATCATAAGATGAGTGTGGCTGGACTAGTGTGTGTCTATGTGTATGTTTGAATCTGGGAGAAAACGGATCATAAGTTGCTTTACTCATTTAACACTGAAGGTAGTGAGCATGCTATTTGGTGCCGAGGTACCTCAAAGGACTCATTTCCTTCTAAAAATAGTTCATTACAAGCCACTCTCCAGGCAGATGAAGCCAGTGGTAGCAAATGTTTTTCAATTTTTTCTTTATTTTTTATTTTTATTTTGTATGTGGGTGTTTGATCTGCACCTACGAGGGCGCACCCCATGCATGCAGTACCTTCAGAGGCCAGAAGAGGGTGTCAGATTCCCTAGAAACTGGCATGACAGTTGGTTGTGAACCACTGTGTAGGTTCTGGGAGTAGAACCCTGATCCTGTGAAAGAGTTGCCAGTCTGCTTAAACACAGAGCCATCTCTCCAGCACCCAGGCAAACAGTGCTTTTTAATAACTGCGCTTTGCTAACTTGATAAACTTTCCCCCCAATTAAAATACAAGCACTATAAAAAAATGTCTTTATAATCCTACTGTATTTTAAAAGTCACAGATTTGACTTTGTGACAGTCACCCAGGGTCCTTTTATATCATATGGCATTATCACTGTCATGAAGACAATATAATTTAATGCTGAATTAATTATGTTGGCAACTGCATAACAATGAAATTAGAAGTCACTCTCTTGGAACCGATCCTCCTGAACAGGATTCGGGTGGACTGATTCTCAAAGGCCATCAGAAGGCAGAGGAGAGAGGAAAGACCATTCTGAGCAGAGGAAAGGCAAAGATCAAAGCTAGCCACAGAGCACAGTTCACAGAAACAGCAACAGGCAAGAGGTCGATGGCTCCAAAACTAACTTCAAAACAGGGTTTGCAAATGGGGACAAAAGTCAACCTTAAAAAAGGTGGGGGTGGGGGGGTGGGAGGGGTAAGCAAGCCCTTTCAGATTTTCCACACATAAGCCAGAAGCTTTTAGCTAGTGTTGGGCAATCCATCTCTTTCAGAAAGGAGAGCTGATGGATACCCTTGACCTTTGAGTCAACAGGCTCCTCTGAACTCATCAGTCAAAATATCCCAAGAGGCACCTGAGTTCTGTCAGTACAAGCACTCCAGTGCTATCTCAGTGATCTCAGCTAGTATTCCAGTGGACGGAGGGGGGGGGGGGACAAAGCAACCAATTAAAGGCATCTTTCCTTGGATTTGACTAACTAAATAACATCACTCTGGTGAGTACTTTGTGTGTATTTTGTGAACAAAAGCTAGGACAACAGAGGCATGCCGCCACTACCATGCTTTAGATAATCACCCCGCAGAGACACACGGTGATCAGAGTCTCTCTGACCCCTGCTGAAGAGGTCCACCTTCAGCAAAATCTCGCTGGCATATGACAACAGTATGAACGAATCAGTACCCCCTGAGCTCATGTCTCTAGCTGCATATGTAGCAGAAGATGGTCTAGTCGGCCATCACTGGGAAGAGAGGCCCCTAGGTCTTGCAAACTTATATGCCCCAGTACAGGGGAACGTCAGGGCCAAGAAGTGGGAGTGGGTGGGGAGGGGACCAGGGCGGGGGGGGGAGGGTATAGGGAACTTTCGGGATAGCATTTGAAATGTAAATAAAGAAAACATCTAATAAAATAAAATTAAAAATAAATAAATAAATAAATAAATAAATAAATAAATAAATAAATAAATAAATAAAAGAGGTCCACCTTCTGCTTGAAAAGATTTCCAAAAACCAAAACTGAAAAACTCTATGGCTGCGTGTTTTCACTTTTCTTCTCTCTTCTTTTCTTTTACAGATATTTGGCTTGGGAGTCCATTCAGAGATCAAAGTGTACCATTTTACGAGCAAAACTCCATCCATGGTCCTATCTGTGCAGTTGTGTGAGCACCTTACTCACACCACTATTCTCTTCCTGTGGAGAGTGAACAAGATGGCTCTATAGCTTGCCACCAAGCCCAAAGATCTGCGTTTGATCCCTGGGGCCCACAAGGCAAAAGAAATAACCCTCACAATGACTTTACACACAGGCTGTATTATATGTGCCCAAGCACGTGCATGCACGCGAATTCACACAAAGAAATCAATGAAAGCATAATAAAATTTAAAAAGGAGACTTCTGAGTATTCACAGAGCAATTATTGCATATAAAGACAAATGCAAAGATATTTTCCCAGTTTCTTTTTGAAAAAATATCTCTCCTCTTATGAGATGCTTATTCACTGTGATCTTGCTTTGGCTCTTTCCATTGAACGGAGAAGTTGCAGACGCAGGTAGAAGACGCTAAATAATACAAAACCTAGTCATTCCTAGGTTTATGCAGTAGTCTAAATATTTTGTAGATTCATATCACCTTGTCCGTAATGACATCCTGTAACATGGACATCATTATCATTACAATAATAGGAACTCTTAAGAAGGAAAAAAATATCACGCTGCTACTTCCGTTTGCAAAAGTTTGGTGTCTCCTCGCCTTCTCTGATGCCTGAACCATTTCCTCCTCCTTAGTTACATCCTGACCTCTTCTGACAGGAGCAGCAGCTGGTGTCCCGCCTCCGAGTGCCAGGATCTCCTCATGGAGGTATCAATTCTGAAGACAGAAAAATCCAAATTTTAATGAAGTTTTACCACTTACCAGCGATTCGAGTTATGGTTCTCTCTCTCTCTCTCTCTCTCTCTCTCTCTCTCTCTCTCTCTCTCT
>NC_034593.1:105718726-105735933 GCF_900095145.1 Mus pahari | reverse complement strand
GTGTGTGTGTGTGTGTGTGTGTGTGTGTGTGTGTGTGTGTGTGTGTGTGACTGTCTGACAGACTGGGATAGGATGCACCCAGGTGAGGAATGGATTTTGACTCTAGGTCAGGCCTCGGGTGCAGGAAATTCCTCCTCTTCCAGCAGCCCCAGCCACTGCTGGCCACCAGTCCTGAGCTGGATACAGCCTCTTGGTTCTCAGGGGAGTTCCACATCTTGCAGGACAAGGTGGTCAGCCTTGTCTCCGAGACTCATGGCATCGGGTGCTTCTCCGGATATGTCTGTTGCCCTTTCCCCTGTTTACCACCCCACTCTGAGGCTGGGTATGCTTATGCCCAAAGCTTGCGTTTCTGCTGGAAGTTCCACGTTGGTGGGTCTGGTAAACTCAGAGCAAGCAAGCCATTAGCAAACAGTATGTACACCCTGAGCTATTGACACCATAAAGGGTGAATGTGTCCTTATAAAATGGTATATATCCATGCTCTTTAAGCTTGGCCTTGTTGCTGTAGGAACATTACACCATGGTGGGAATATAAGACCAAGGACATCTGTGCTTTGTACTCTCCAGAAAACACCAAGAAAGGCAGTTCCATATACCACACCCAAGAACTTAAGGACTTGCCTCTTTTTTTTTCCAATTAATTCTTTGACAGTATCACACATGTATATAATACATTATGGCCCGTCATCATCCCTCCTCCGACTATTATGTCGCTTCTGTTCCTGTTTTGTTTTGTGACCCACTGAGTTGAACCAGGACCACCCACGTGGGCTTGAGTGTGGACCTGCCCCTTCGAGTGTGACTAACTCACTACTGCCCCTTCGAGTGTGACTAACTCACTAGTGGCTGTGCCACTGAATGGGCATGANCTACTGCCCCTTCGAGTGTGACTAACTCACTAGTGGCTGTGCCACTGAATGGGCATGAGTGTGGACCTGCCCCTTCGAGTGTGACTAACTCACTAATGTCTGTGCCACTGAATGGGCATGAGTGTGGACCTGCCCCTTCGAGTGTGACTAACTCACTAGTGGCTGTGCCACTGAATGGGCTTGAGTGTGGACCTGCCCCTTCGAGTGTGACTAACTCACTAGTGGCTGTGCCACTGAATGGGCATGAGTGTGGACCTGCCCCTTCGAGTGTGACAAACTCACTAGTGGCTGTGCCACCGAAGACAGTGATTCTTCCGCCACTCGTGTCCAGCTGCCAATGGCTCCCCAGCTAGTGGCTGGTAGGGCTAATGGTTTCGCCTCCTCCCAACAATTCCAGGCACTGGAGACTAAGCACATGAGCACGTGGGGGACACTCATCCAGACCAGGGCATTGTCAGAGGCAGTGCACATTGTTAAGTGATGTCGACTGTGGAGTCGTACCGTGGGATTCGGATCCTATACAGGAGCTATCTGGTCCTGGACAGGCACTCTCATTTTCTTCATCTCCGTCCTTAGCTATAGTAATGGCGACTCTCAACTGGGAGATTTCTTGGAACAATTTCGAGCTAATGCACAAAGCACACACCACACACACTTGGCTTTTCACACTCAGCCCAGAGCCTAGCAACGCCTAGCAACAATGTTGCATGAGTGAATAGATAAATAAATAATGAATGGATGGGTGGATGGGTTAGGAGATACGTCTATTTAAATTGCTGCCTCCTTTCTATTCCTGTCAGTATAAATCTAATCAGACACCTTATCATGCCTGACCTAATACTGAACAAACTTAACCCAATGTCGTAAATAACTATTCAATAACTGCTATGATTCATTCTAATTGTTTTCTGTTGCTATGGTAAACTTCAAGACACAGAGAAACTTAGCTCACTTGTCTAATCAATCACTTAGTGAAGTCAAAGGAGGAACACAAACAGGAACCTGGAGGCAGGAACTGAAGCAGAAACCATGAAGGAAAGCTTCTGGCTGGCTTGCTTCCCCTGTCTTGCTCAGCCTCTGTTCTTACATTATCCAGTGGGTTGGGCCCTCCCACAGGAGTCACAGGCATGGCCCTTGGCCAATCCAATGGAAGCAATTCCTCCACTGAGGTCTCTTCTTCTGTGGAGACTCCTGTTTGTGGCAAGTGGGTGCTTCTCACTTGGATCCATTGGAATCAGTTCCAACTTTCTGTCCCAATACAGTGTAACATAATGATCTAACGGTGTAGGGATCTGGGGTGGCACGTGCCTTTAGTCCCAGCACTCTGGCAGCAGAGGCAGGTTGATCTCTGTGAGTTCAAGGTCAGCCTGTCCAGGATAGCCAGGACTACGCAGAGAAACCCTGTCAAAAACAAAAAGCATTCTATGAATCTGGGATGGAAGAAATAATCCAGCTGTTAAGAGCACACGCTGCTTTTTCAGAGAAGCAGAGTTTGGGTCCCAGCACTCAGCTCCAAGGGATTGATGCTGTCCTCTGAGAGGCTCCCCGGGGCAGATGACTTAGACATATGCAGACGCCCACAGCCAAACAGTAGATGGAGGTTGGGGACTCTTATGGAAAAATAGAAGGAAGGTTTGCAGGCCCCGAAGGGGATAGGAACTCCACAAGAAGACCAACCGAGTCAACTTACCTGGACCTTTGAGGCGCTCAGAGATTGAACAACCAACAAAGAGAATACACAGGCTAGATCTAGCCCCCCCCACACACACACACACAAATGTAGCAGATGTACAGCTTGGTCTTCATGTGGGTCCTGAACAAATGGAATGGGAGCTATCCCAAAAGCTGTTGCCTGTACATGGGATATGTTCTTCTAGCCTTGTCTGGCCTCAGTGGGAGAGGAGGCATCTAACCTCACAGAGACCTGATGTACCAGATGGAAGGATAACCCAGGGGGCCCCCTGCCCACTCAGAGGAGAAAGGGGGAAGAATTGTGGGAAGGGGTTACTGTGAGGGGGAGCAGCGAGCAAGTATAAATAAATATTTTTTAAAAGATAGTATAAGAAGCTACTGTGTGAATCTCCTAGAAAACTCTTAAGAGCGTGTGTGTCTGAAGAACTCAGCTACGTTGTGTTATAGGAAACTGCTTCATCTGGGTCCTGCTTCCCTCAGGCTTTGCCCGTGGATCACCCCTCCCAGCCACCATCGCCTTGTGCCATCCTGAGCTCTCAAACTCACGCCTCTGAGCCCACATAGCTACCCCATCCTGTCCGTACTCACAGTTCTCCTTCCGGAGTGTCCCCGTGATATTCGACAAGGGCTTGATGACTCAAACACCTGCTTTTTCTCTATTTGGAAGTAATTCCAGGTTTAACTTCATAAATCTCAGCCAGGAATTTTCCCTCATCCTTCAAATCACTGCCACTCAGATCAGTGTCAGGGATGAAAGCAGAGGCCAATGCTTACAACGTAGAACCTCTACTCTGTAAGGAAATATAATATTTATAATAAAAGAAAATCACCACTCTCAAGATATATAATTCTACTGTTTTTTTTTTCTTTCATATTTTGGGAGAGAGGGTTTCTCTATGTAGTCTTGGCTGTCCTGGAACTCTGTCTGTAGACCAGGATATCCTAGAACTCATAGATATCCGCCTGTCTCAGCCAAATGCTGGGACTAAAGGTGTCCGTCAACACCGCCCAGCTTCTACTAAATTGTTTGTTTGTTCGTTTGTTTTTAATTTTCTTTTCGGTTTTGTTTTGTTTTGTTTTTGAAACAGCTTCTCATGGAGTCAAAGCTAGTCTCAAACTTGTTGTATAAGGATGACCTTGAATTCCCGATGCCCTTGCATACAACTGTTATTTGGATAAATTTCTGAGTAATTAAATTTTTCCTCACAAGATTTGAACGAAGTTTTTAAATTTCCTTCCTATCTGAATTTTACCATCTTCCAGAAGTAATTCATGCTTTTCACATTTAGGAGGAAGAAACATAGTCTAATTTTTAAATCTGTTCCTTTGCACAGCAATATATTTTTTTTTTCATCTGTAATCCGAGCAAGTTTCATAAGCTCTCCCTAATATAAAACTTCCACCCACAGATGAGCTCCATCCTCCCCACGTCCCCCACCCACGGCCTTTGGACCACACAGCTCAGCAGTATCTTTGGTGAGGGGTGATCCCTGCTACAACAGTGGAGACAACGCTTTCCCGCTTGAAATCCTCTCTAAAAATGGGGGTCCTAACTGACACTTTTCAAGCTTTACAGTCTGTACTTTCAGTGAGGTACATTTTATGATGTTTTCTTCGAATACATTAATTATATATAACAACGGGTTTTATCACAGCATTTTCACATGTGTGCATAATATATTTCTGATAGCAAACAAGAAAAATATTTTAGACATTGTCTAACAGGGCCACACAGTCTTACAGCGGTTTGAATGAGAACGCCCCCCACCCCCACCCCCACCCCCACCCCCATGGTCTCAGGCACTGCAGCAATTGGTTCCCAAATAGTGATGCTGTTTGAGGACACTTAGATGGCACAGCCTTGCAGGAAGTACGTCACTGGGAGATGGGAACGGGGCAGGGCTTCGAGATCTGCTCCATGTGCTTTGGGATTGCAGCTAAAGATGTGAGCTTTTGACTTCCTAGGGTAGCAGCCACGTCTGCCACGCCTACCACGCCTGCCATGCTTGCCACGCCTGCCATACCTTCACCCACTTTGATGGACTTATATCCCTCTGAAGCCATAAACCAAACTGCACTCTCTTCCTTAAGCTGATTTTGATCATGGTGTTTTCATCCCAGCCCCAGAAAAGTGAGTAACACAAGCATCCTGGGAAAAGGAAGTCCTTCTTGACATGCGCAGTAGCATTCTAGAGAAACAAGCTCCAGGCCTGGCTCCTAAAGAGTGTGGTGGCATCTTTCCTGTTCTAGGAACCAAAATCCCAGGAGCCAGCCAGCTCTGCCCACTGAGAACCCACTAAGTCTTGGCTTAGCATTAGCATGGTAAATGCAGCAGCCAGAAGCAATGTGAATTTACCAAGAACTTCTCCAACACAATCCACTCCGTTTTCTAGTAACGCCTGTAATTTCCTTCCTTTCCATTCAAGCTTATCTTTCTTTTACCTGGTTTTCCTCTGGACATTTGTGAAAATCTTTCCTTTAGGTTCATTTGTTAATTTTTCTAACACTATTTTTTGTTTTAACAGGTTTGTTTTCCTGGGCATACAAGCTTTGGGTAGTTGTGAGACTGACAGTTCGTTCAACATGAGTATATTATTTATCTCACTGTTGGGAGCAAAAACCCGATAAAGAACAACTTAAGGAAGGGAGGGCTTGTCTGCCGCGTTGTCCGAGGACATACAGCCAATTATTGAGAAGGCACTGTGGCAGGAGCATGAGGTGGCTGGTCCCATTGTGCCTACAGTCAGAAACCCGAGGGAGAACCGGAAACGGGGCCAAGATAAAGACCCTCAAGGATTATCCTTAGTGACATATTTCCCCCTTCGAGGTTCTACCTCTGAAAGAGTCTATGACCTTCTGAACCATCACTACAGGCTTGGGAGTGAGGGTTCAAACACATGAAGCTTCTTCGTATTTAAAATGCAATCTTGAGGAAGGGAGACGTTGACATTTACAGAGCATTAGCCCAGTCTTAAGGACATTGCCTGCACTTTACAGAAGGGAAGCCACGCACTAACAGGCAAAGCAATAGTAGCTCAAGATACAGCGAGTTTGAGCCAAGTATTATCAACCTTTTCTATACGGCAAAGCCCTCTGGGAGTCAGAGCTCCGTAAGTGGTTCTCTCCATCCCAGGCAGGGACCATGCTGACCTCCGTTTTCCAACTCACTTCTTAGTGGATGGTCCTGTATTCACCATGTTAAGAGTATTTTGTCTGTGTCTGTTTCTGTCTCCAAGTGCAGCGTGTGTGTGTGTGTGTGTGTGTGTGTGTGTGTGTGTGTGTGTGTGTGTGTGTATGTGTGTGTTGTTTCAGGTACACAGTTCTAAAACTAATTCATAATTTATTACAAAGTCCTATTCTACAATCTACCCTCTTCTGAAGACTGATCTCTTGGAAGTTATTAATATAATTAATTGAGCCAAATTATAGCTGTTGTTGCTTTGTGGAATCAGGCTAAAAGACAAAAACTTGAAGTCTCTCAAGATCGTGCCTTTGGATAGGAAAGTTAATTATCATCTCCTTCAAATTAGCTGGAAACGTTTCCCCACAGAAGACAACTAAGGCACAATTAATTGGGAAGACAGTGCACCTAAAATTCTAAAGAAATGGAATAGGCTGCAGTAAAATGGAAAGTTAATATTAATATGAGTCAGTGAAGATTAATCAGACATACCAGGTGAGGTTAACATAAAGTCAAATATTTGTATAAAACATTCCTGATATTTGAGATATTTATCTTTCCTCTATAAACTAACCTGAATTTTGATTTGTGTGAGAAGCATTGGAAAAGAATTCCCAAAATAAATACCTCACCAATAAGGTCAGCTACGTGGAGTATCTGTGGTGAGGAAAATGTACAGCCAAGAATATAAATCAGGGGCTAGAGTGAGGGCTCTGTGGTTAAGAGCACTGGCTGCCTTTGCAAAGGACACAGGTTCAATTCCCAGCACCCACATGGCAGCAAACAACTGTCTGTAACTCCAGTCCAGGGGATCTGGCATCTTCCACAGGTACTAAGCACATATGTGATGTGTGTAAATACATCCAGTTAAAACATGCATACTTACAAAATAGAGATAAATAATTATTTATAAAGAACACAAATCTCTGGGTCAACACTGTCTAGAGAAAACGGTAGTTGCACACAAATCCAATCAGACAACTCCCAAATTCTCAGGCAATTTACAGTACATCATCTGACTATCATAACCAGCGTGTCCACAAACAGCAAGGCAGACAAGGTCATTATTCCAGCAAAATCCACATCACCTGCCCCGGATTATCCTCATGTAAACAACAGAGTTCTGCAAGCATCTAACATGAATTTTGTTGCTTTTTAACTATTTAGGTTCCTTCCTGGGTTGAGGCTACTTTGCAGTACATCAGTCCATCCATTCTTCACACCCCTCTCCACTAAAACGAGCTCCACCCCCTTTCAAATCAGAACTCCATCTGCTAACACTGGTACTGCCACCATCAGCATCACCCCTCGTGTGCCAGTTAGTGGGCTTTGTCTTGTCCTACTAATTTTCTTTCACATCTGATTGTTCATACATTACATGTATGCAATACTAACATTAATGCACAGCCAGACAGCCTGAAGCTGATTGGCCAACCCATTTCTAGTCTCTTTGGTGTACAACATGCTGTCTTGCACATAGTAGGTGCTTAGTATAGAGATGTTGACTTCCTGGCATGGTTTTCTGTACATTTTAATTGGAATTTTCTTCCTAGATAAACAGGAAATCTTTTAGCTAATGCAAGCTCTATTAATGTGAAAAGCAGATGCTTTAATCTATTTATGCATACAGACATTACTGAAGCAGATACAGATCTGTCTGTGGTGTTGGGACAGTCACTAGGGGGAATTACATGAAATCTGAGCATAATGTGTGAGATTTAGAGAGTTAAAATTCCAGAATTACCCTTGAGGTGCTGTCAAGCCATCCTTCTGATTCAGCATAAAAGACTGTTTCTTCATTTCAAACTGTAGCTTCAACCCATAGAACACCTAAAATAATCTTTACAGAAACTTCATGCATTATCTCTGTTACTCATTAATAATTCTGGTTTACTGTTTCGGTTGAAACGTTTTGGCACACATCTACTGCTCTAGAGTTGACAGAGAGAAAGCCCAGCAGCATTAAGTCTCTTTGAAGCTTTGACTCTTCCGGTCCATGGTTCATTTGCTGCTGGAGCAAAGCTTAAAAACATTCCCTGGTTGTATTATTCTGTTTCCTTTACAATGATCTCATGTCTGTTAGCTGATTTCATCTTGATATGTTTGAATGGAAATTCAACTGGCATTAACAAGTTCTTAATTCTAATCTTTAATGACTTGTGAAGCAAAAGTATAGTTAAGAGTCCAAGAGTCCTTGGACTTTGCCATAAGTTTTGGGTTTAAATGTGTGCATGTGTGCAGTTCGTGTGTGTGTGTGTGTGTGTGTGTGTGTGTGTGTGTGTGTGTGTGGTATTATAACATGTATGATATATATACTATAGTACAGTATCTATGTAATAGTCGAAAAATTAATTAATTAAGGAAAATGATAATTTAATACTGTTTTTAAATGTACCAATCAATTTTTAAAGATTTATTTATTTTTATTTTATGTGCATTTGGCATTTTGCCCATGTTTTGTGTGTGTGTGAGTGTGTGTGTGTGTGTGTGTGTGTGTGTGTGTGTGTGTGTATGGCAGATCCCCTGGAACTGCATGTAGGTACTGGGAACTGAACTCAGGACCTCTGGAAGAGCAGTCATTGCTTTTACCTGCTGAGTCATTTCTCCAGCCCAAATGTACAAATCTTTAATAAGCTATGATAGTGAAATGAAGGTCAAAAGTTCCCTCCTACCTATGTCCATTATAAAGTCATACATGTCCAGTTTGTAGACCATGACACTTCTGATCATTCAAATCCTAATCCCGGAGGGCTAACACTAAAACGGCTGTAGCACGCTTAGAAGGGAAAGCAGGAAATCAGTATTCAAACCTGCACCTAAATCCATGCTTACATCTCTAATAATCATTAACTCACAGTCTAAGTGCCATTGAGAAAGAAAGAGAGAGAGACAAATGAAACTTTGACTCCACAGGAGTATTTTGAGGTGAGACAGAGTGAGAAGATCGATGGTTTAGGAGAAAATCTAACAGACAAGTCTGAAGATAACAATCTGATTTCACAGTTGAACTACCAAACCCAGGAAGTGTCAGACAAAGTTTTCATGGGGAAGAAATCTCAAAAGCATCTCCGGAAGGGAAGAGGGGGAAAATGTGAAGGAAATGAGAAAGAAGGAATAAGAAAACCAAAGGAGGGAAAGGAAAGAGGCCAGAACCAAACAGGAGGAGGGAGGGGAGCAGGAAATCCTGTCTCATCACCCTCTGAAAGTCATCTTTCACTCCAACATGTTCTCACACACATAGACCCCAGACACTTTAGGAACAACTAGACTACAAAGAGAGTTGACTACAACCATCCGCATGAGATCATTGGCAACACATCAACCTCCAACCTGAAAAAAAAAAAGAAAGAAAAGAGTGTGACAAGAGAATGATGATCAGACTTCCGGTAGTGTGGGAGAGCTGGGTGAAATGGAGAACTTGAGAAAGGCAAACTGAACTCTGAAGGAGAGCTCAGAAGGGTGCCAGCATGCCTGTCAGATCTAGCATCCTGCCTCTCCGACAGGCTAAAATTTTCCCAGGGCCCACTGTCTCTATTTAGTGGTTGCTCACGAAGATCCTGTAGAAGAAAGCTGTTTCTCAGGTGAGCTCATCCCACTGACAAGGTACTTGGCTCTCCCCCAAAGAGCCTTCTAGTCCTTAAGTCTTAAATGCTGCATGTCATTCAGCTTTTAAAAAAAAAATCTGTAAAAGTCTTTGTTTATAACATGGACTCTAAAACTGGAATATTTTCAATTTAACTTAGTTGAATAAATTTTACATTTAATCATTTTTTTTATCCAAGGAAAAATGTAATCTCCAAACAGTGTTTTTACAGTCACCAAAACATGCAGATTTTAGTGCACTTCAGGGGGAGGTTTGTTAGCTGGTATAACTGAAAACATGGTAGCTTGCACTTGGTGGGAATGAAGTCTTCACCAGTTAACTTGTTCAAGTAGAATCTGGGTCTTAACTGCAGAAAGGTCATTCATCAGGCAATTCTGTGCTATCAAGTACACAGGAAGACATGTGGGTACTTGTGTGTACAGAGAAATAAAGTGACTAGAGCAAAACCTCAGGTTTGACTCCAGAGAGGAAATGCAAGGATGCCCATTAGGGTGGTGTCCTTCCGTACACTTGAGAAGTTATATAATAAAATCCAACGTGTGCTGTGCCACATAGCATCATATCAGTCAACAACAGAGCTTATGTGACATGCTGGTTCCATACAATCATAATGGAACTAAGTATTTCCCATTGTGCAGTGTCATTTTATCTGTCTTACTAGAAGTCCAGTATCTTACTCACATTTTTCTGGTGATAACAAACCTGCTCACTATCAATCATAAAAGTATATGGAAGCATAATGATATACAAAACATACTCACTAGGGAGGAGAGGGCCTTTGTTTATATATTGGCTGTGGTCCTTCTGAAGCCACAAGACGTTCAAGATCATAACACTGGCTGTGCTAGATTATTTCATTATTTTAGAATGCCCCTCTGCTTATTTTTTAAATAGTTTAATACAATACGCTGAGCTAATGATAGTGTCCTGCATCTTGTATTTACCATGTCTCTTGATGACATTCAGAGGCCATGCTGAGTGACTGGCCTATAGATCAAGGTTTGGGTAAGTACACTCTATGTTCATACCAGATTTCTCAAGGAAGTAGTCCTTAAAACACATCCTTGTCATTTCTCATTGTCATAATCCATAACTGTGGTGAGGAAAACATTTATGCAAACCTTTTATGTGCATAAACTGAATATCTACTAAGCTGTTATACAATTTGTTAATTTGTGACTCTTTTGACCAATGTATCATGGGTGTTTCTCCATATTAAAATTTTCTATTTACATTATCATTTTAAAAATAACTACATTGTATGGCTTTGCCCTGGTTTGTAAACTAATACTTGAATTCAGATATTTGGATTGCTTCCATTTTGTTATGCTAGAAGGACCACTGAGTATCTCACATGTCTGCCTCGGATTGTATGTTCCTACATCTTCAGATAATCCTTAAAATCAAAGATATAAGGAAAAACACTGGGTAGATTTGACATTTTGAGACAATAGGTGCAAGATTTCTTCCAATAATTTGAACTATTGTTTATTCCCTCCACAGTTATGGGGAGGGGGAGTCCATTCCTTAAGTTTCCCTACATATTGGTCATCAACAGTTTTTAGCATATTTTAGAACCAATAAAATAGTAAATACTTTTAATTTCAACTTATCTCATCATTACTGAATTTTATTCTATATGTTTGTTAGCCATTTATATTTGTTGGCATTTAGACATGAAGGACTCTCCCAGAAAGCTCATGTGTCTCGCCTTGGCTCCTAGAGGTTGCTGCTATTAAGAGATAACTGAACCATAAAGGTGATGACTTCAATAAACTAACCCCTTATTAAGGTTGTATTAAATGGGATTTGGGAGTAACAGAGTTGTAGGGGCGCCTTTGAAAGATCTATCACGTTCCAGTCTCTGTCTGTCTGTCTGTCTACCTCCCGCCACTCATCCTTCTTCTCTCTCACTCTTTCTCCTGCTCTCCTGGCTGACATGAGGTAAACAGCTTTGCTCCACCATAGACGCTCAAGCTTGGATTTCTGCCTCACATTTAGGTTGAAAAGCAATGGCACCAGATCACCACAGAATGCAACCTCCAACACCAAGAGGCAATATACATTATTTTGTTTGATTGTTTTTTGTTTTGTTGTTATTGTTGTTTTGCCTTAACTCATATCAGGTATTATGTCACAACAATGAAGAGCTAATTCAGCATTTTCCTCTTGTTTTCCCTAATGTGTTTACTAGATCCTTGCACTATTATATGTTCCTTTTATAACATCCCCTATTATGTTGTATTTTTAAAGGAATATTTTGTTTTTATTTATACATGTCTATGTATGTGCATGTATGTGCACATACATGCAGGTATTCACAGAGGCCAGAAGAGGGTTTCATATCTCCTGGAACCAGAGTTACAGGCAGTTATGTCCTCCCTGGAGGACATGGGTGATGGAATCCAATTCCAGTCCCCTGTCGGAGCAGGAAGCACTCTGTGTCAGTTACTTTTCCACTGCTGTAATAGAACACTGTTCTCAAGGAACAAAGAGTTTATTTCGGCTTCCTGTTCTGGAGGGTGAGAGTTTGGCATGGGAAGGCGAGGCATGGTTACAGAAGCAAGGAGCTGAGAACTCATAGCTTCAAACACAAGCAAAAAGAATGAACTAGAAATGGGACCAGGTTGTAAACTCTCGAGTCCCACCCCCCAGCAATACATGTCTGCTGGAAACACAAAGGTCCTTGCACTCACAAATCTCCAGAGAAACCAGGGATATTAATTGCACAGGATCGTCCTTTCAAAGGAATGGACATAAAGCTTTGGGTTTTTTTTTTTTCACCTAGAAAGCTGGGAATTGCAGGTGATTAATAGCCTGATGGTCTCCATTATCTGTTGAATCAGGCCATATCAAGTTCCCACAACCACAACCAGAGGTTTCTAACAGTATAAATAACCCTTTGACCATCTGTATAGCCAGAGGCTCCCACAATCAGGACCAGAGATAGTCAAAAGCCCAAATGACCCATTTGCTATCTATATCCTTCCCTGGGCCCCTCAGCTAATACATGTAGCCTACCTCTGTAACCATCTTCTTCAGTTGAGTTGAGTTTCAATGTAATTATACCTTCTTGAGGACCTGAGTTTGTATTATACCACAAACCTGTTTTCCAAATTGTCCTGAGTTCAAATATGCTGACAATAAACCTTCTGGCACCAAATGCTCAAAATTTGATCGAGTCTGATTAAGTCAAACCAAGGTTACCACTTCGCAGATCATTTCATTATCATATGTGAGACCTGCAGAGACGGCCTCCTATGTCTGCCAACAGGAGGTTATTGGCTGCACCTCCAAACCTACCCCAGCAGTGCTACTAACTAGGAAACCAACTGTTCAAATACTCAAACCTCTGGGGAGCAGGGACCAGGACACATCATGACATTCTCATTCAAACCACCACGCATTCTCCCTCTCTCTGGCCCCATTACTTTCTTCTTTCAATGTTATTCATGGTATTTTTTTTGCTGTTGTTGTTGTTTTGTTTTCTTTTGTTTGTTTTCATATAAAGGACTTCTTTTTATGTATATAACAACATGAAATTTATCTTTGAATTTTGGCCTTACATGTCATGTTTAGGAAGTTCTACCTTATTCTAGATTTCAAAAATCTTGCATTCCTTCCCACCGCTGCTGCTCTGTCCTTTGTTTGTTCTGATTTTCCTTGTAATTAGTAAGCCACCCATTTTCTCTTCCGTGGTTCTATGCATTTTCTGTCATTTGCCAACACTGTTAGAATAATTAACTCATCATCTTAGTCGAATCTACATAAAGGTTCACTCCTAAATTTCTTCCCAAGTGTATATTTTTTATTCTAAAAAAGAAAAACTAAGCAAATATTCATACCATAGTGTTTTTGGACAACCATACAACTTTCTGGAGTTTGGAAAAATCATCTCAGAACCAACATGCTGCACAAGTCTGAGCTTTTCTGCCACACCCAGTGGAGTGGCAGAAATGATTAAATAAAAATAACATTATCAGTCTCCTGCACACGGCAGAAGTTTCCCATGAGACTGTCTTCACTTGCTCTCTACATGTGACAGGTCAAAGTGTAAGCTTTTCTTGACAAAGGCTTTTCAGGTGTCCTCTAACCCCAGACAGATGTGACATTAGCAAGACCGAAGGCGTCTGCAAGGGAAAGCATCTGCCCCGTGTGCTGTCACAAACCACTCTCCCTTCTCACTGGATGTACAGTCACCAAGTCTGAGCCACCCCACAGTGGCAGCTGGGAGTCTCTCCCATATATTCCCCAGCAATGAGCTGAGAGGGAGCGTCTTCCAATTCCCACAAAATAAAATTTAAAATCCTTTCTTTTTTCATAGAAGAATTACTGTGAAATTGGAATACCTTAGTGAAATACTACCAAAAAATGGATTTCACTGAACCAGACAGCATAGACTGACTGTATTTATTGCTGCTAAATCACAATGGACATTTTCTCTCTCAACTGAGAGCCAATAACCGCAGTGTTTTCACATCATTGGACATGTTTTCTTCTCCATCATCTACTTCTGACACAAGGTTTGAAGATCTTCTTGTGAGTGTTCATCACAACTTCATTTCATCTCCTGCAAGTGGGTCATGACTTACCCCTCCCAGGACTATTCTTCCCTAAGGACCAATCCCAAGGGAGAGTTATCATCTTGCATCTATCAGTCTTTTGTTCTGTTTTCCCCTCAATCACTAGGATACAATGAAGTCATCTGGTTAAACAGGTTTCTTTTTTTTTTTTCACAATCAAGAAAAGCTAAGCCACCCCCTTCCGTAGGACAGTCACTGTATGTGGCAGTTGCTAAGCAATCTATTATTCAATATGTGATTTATGAAATGGACCCTGAGTGTAATAGATCATGGGCATGTTCTCGTGACATGGTCAGTGGTACAAATAAGTGTGAAGGCTGGGAAACCTAAAATACTTAACTTGGATAATATAGTTGCCATCAGGAAATTTACCACTTGAACTAGAATTTACTAAGCACAGGGTAGTTAGCCTAAAGTAGAATATTTTATGTGGTGGTTTTTGAAGGGCAAGCTTTTAGCCTGCCTACTAATTGTTTATATCCAAACTGCTTTTTCCCTCTTTGGTCTCTGCCTTAATAATATCAGTTCAAACCATGCTGAAAGATTGGCAGATATACAGATAATTGGGCGGTCCCATAGCCTTTGAAGGTTATGATTCAGCCAGGTAGAACCCACCCTGTCTCAGATGCAGAGGCTGCAAGCTTTGGCATGTCATCCTGTGCATGTCTGCCAGCCTCTGCAAGGTGTGTTTTGAAAGCACTTCCTCCAACCGCCCCTGAACTGGCAGAATGGGCCTCCTATGAATCAATTTTTCCATTCTCTTAGTCCTGATTAATCACTATATTCTGTTGTCTGTCAACATTCTATTCCAGCCCAGATCCTGTCGTTGGCTTTCTGAGAAGTCTGGGAGGTGCCAGGCAAGAAGCCTGTCAGTTAGCATTTGGTCCTTTCCCTGAGTCTCCAGGAGCATCCTACCGACTTTAGTTAGAAATAGAACAGAAGGCATATGATCATGGGACTTGTTTAGACCAGTTCTTTTACTGAATGTATATTGGATACTTCACATATCCTGGGCACATGTAACATGTAGCCAGAAGCTCTTTTGGTCCTATTGGAACTAGATGTTCATCCCTTCCTGGACATAGCCCTATTGATTCATCGATTCATTTCATGATATTTGATCCATTTGAACAAAGAAATATTTTTTTTCCAATATCTTTGAAAAAACAACAGCAAAAATAAAATGTAAATTTTCTCTTTTGTTTAATTCTGTGTAGAATATTTGGGATGCTACAGGGGTAGGATGACATCTCTCTTCGAGGTACTGAGTTGTAAGGATTCAAGAAAACACCCAGAGCCATGTGAGGAAAAAAAATGCAAGTTAGAAATTAGATATAATGGTAAATGTCTTAGTAATACAAGAGATGGAAGTTTCAAGAAAGAGATGTGACTGAAATGGAAATACTTCATAAGAGAGATTGAACTTAAAAGGTGAATTTATAGTTCTTGGCTTTGGACAAAATTCCAGAAAATAGGACAGTCAAATGCATAACAATGAATTTTGATGTTTTCAAGGGACAGCTGAATAAGAATTATCTTTTGACAAAGGTTATTATTTACAATGGTATTGGTAAGAGTTCCGTGTGATACATGTTATCCATATGCTGTGACATTACTATCAATGGCATCCAGTCAGAGAAAAAGGGCACCAAAGCTGTCTGAGGACACCAGCCTCATTGTCTCCTCAAGTGTTTGCGGGAGCCTGTTGGTGAAGGTTGTGGACACCTGTAAGGTATAAGGAGCAGCTCCTTATAGTCTGAAGTAGAAACAGAACTTAAACCCTGGCTTTAGGGAGTAAGCTATCAAGAAAATCCCTTAAATTACTTGAGGAAACACTCACTTATGTTCCTACACTGGAAACGTATCTCTCGTTAGGACAAAACATCAGATTGAAGCAGCTTAAAGGAACAATGGTTTATTTTGGCTCCATCATAGTTGATCAGGATGGTGACGTCAGGATGGAAGGAAGCATAAGGTGACTGGTCACATTGCTTCCGAAGAGAGAGCACAGATCCGTGAATATCAGGGCCTAGATGCCTTTCCTCTTTTTATTCAGTCCAAGACCCCAGTTCATGGCAGAGATGCACCCACACTTAGAGTGAATCTTCCCATCTCAGCTAACCTAACCTAGGTAACCCCTCATAGATACCCCCAGAGGTTTGTCTTCCAAATGAGTCCAGGTCATCAGCAATCAATATCAAATAGCACAGTCCCTAACTAGATAGTTTAGATCCCCTTAGTTACCTTAGAGCAAACTGAAACACTCCAGGCTCACTACTTGTGACTACACCCAATCTATATCGCTCAAGCTTTACTATGTGACACAAGCCCTGGGCCACATACTACCAAGGCAAGCTTTAACATAAACCTCAGTAAAACCTATCATGAGTCCATGTAAATCTTTTTTTAATACTAATTCACATTAACATTCATTTATTGAAAAAATATTTATTGCCTGCTTACTACATGTGAGTCCCTGTTGTGCCACAGGAGTGGTATCAGGAAAGCCTACTTTCTCTTATGTTTGTTTGTTTGTTTGATTGATTGATTCTTTGTTTGTTTGTTTGTTTTTGGCACTTATCAAGGATCCCACCTTGATGATAATGGACTGAACCTCTGAACCTGTAATCCAGTCCCAATTAAATGTTGGGGTCAACTCATTGAGCTCTGAATACTCTATGGATTTCCTGTCCTTCCAAAATTCTCCTCAAATAATATGGCCACCTCTGTCACAGCAATATCACACAGATATAGTACTGATTTCTGAGAGTCTCTATTGCCATGATAATCACCATGGCTAAATCATGCTGGGTAGAAAGAGTTTGTTCCAGCTTATACATCCAGGTCCAGATAATGGGCCATCACTGAGGGAAATCAAGACAGGAACTCAAGCAAGACAGGACCCCAGAGGCAGGAACCAGAAACCCTCAAGGAAGTTTTCTGGCTTGCTCTCCACGACTTCTGCAACCTACCTTCTTATAGGACCTAGGACCACCAGCCCAAGATGGCACAGCCCACAATGAGCTGGGCTCTCCCACATCAGTCGTTGAGCAAGAAAATGCCCCACATCTTTGTCCTCAGGCCAATCTGATCAAGATAGTTTTTTTTTTAATTGTGGTTCCTTCTTCCCAAGTAGCTCTAGCTTATGACATAAGACTAGCCAGCACACAGTGGCAAATATCACCAACAGAGTATCCTTGGCTCAAATGACTTGTAATAGCTGTCCCGCGCTACCTTCCCGCCAGCAAGAAATGACGCGGCACACAAACAGGATCCTT
>NC_034593.1:105696033-105718715 GCF_900095145.1 Mus pahari | reverse complement strand
TTACCCCAGATGACGCCACGGGAAAGGCAGGGCACAAGGGAATGGAAATCTACCCAGCACATGCGCAGCTGCCTTGTTTGTTTGTTAGAGCACAGGACAATCAGCGCTATCTTGTAATGGCGAATGTGAGGGCGGCTCCCCACAATAGCCATAAAGCTTTTACTTAGTTTTCCTGGGGATATGGGAAAACCATGGAAGACAGTAAAATAAAGGTGGATCATTACAAGAGCAGATGATATTGTTCAGATTCGTCTATTCTGGTTGTCTCTTTCTATTTTAACTCACCACCCAAGTTTGTGACTTTAAACAATAATGGTTAATTTCTTCTTAGCATCCATTGGTAAGAAATCAGGTAAAATTAAGATGGTTTATCTCTGTTGAAGGCAGTGGAGCTTCTGCTAGGAGATTCAGAGACCAAGAGATAGCATACCCACATGTAGCTTCTCCATCTGACCTGAGCTTCTTTTCAAATGATAGCTTTGTTCCATGGGCAAGCATCCTAACAGATGGAGAGAAAGGGGCAGAAGCTGTATTTTTTTTCCTCTGATCTAACCTCAGAAGTGGCTAAGCCCCTTTTAATGGATCACATCCAGATAAACAGGATAAAGACATGAAAAATCACTTCTTGATAAGGTCAAGTTAACTTGCGTGGTAAAAGGACCACGTATAAGTCATTTTTCCATAGCTGTGAAGAAACATTATAACCAGAGCAACTTACAGAATAAAGAATTTTTATTGGGGCTTCTAGTTCCAGAAGAGTGAAGAGTCCATCATGGTGGGAAGCAGGGCTCTGAGCAGGAGATATGTGGCAGGAAGCTTCCATCCTTTAGTGAAAACACAAAGCAGAGGAAGAACATAGAAATGGTGTGAGGCTCTTATTCAAAAGCCCACCCCCAATGGTACCTCCTCAAGCAGGGCTGCACTACCTAAACCTCTCCAAACAGTGCCACCAACTGGGACCAAGCGTTCAAATACCAAGATGATGAGAGACAGTCCCCAAACTACTTACAGATCTTGGAGAATAAACATAATAAACATTTATGAATGCCAATGAAACACCAAATAACCCAGTGTGTGTAGTAACTATGTTTTTGAGCTCCTTCCTAAATTCCAAACATGATAGTGGGTCTATAGGCAGAATTATTACAGTATTATGATGCTAAATCATTATATTATTAACATCAACAACATAGAAGTAAAGAGTTTCAGAAAAATCTTCTCCATATGATTCTAGGTTAATGTTTGCAGATGCAGAAACCTTTTATAAGACTTGGTAGATGGGAGCATTATTCTACGGATCTCATTGTCCTGAGATATTGTAAGGACAAGATGCAAAACTGACTACCAGGTTCCAGCTTCCCTTAGCTGTCGTTCACTGTACTCAGCCAATCATCCTCACTGTTGATCAATGTGGATACTGCTTACAACAATATGAACTAACCAGTACCCCCAGAACTCATGTCTCTAGCTACATGTGTAGCAGAATAGAGGCCCCTTGGTCTTGCAAACTTTACATGCCCCAGTACAGGGGAACACCAGGGCCAAGAAGTGGGAGTAGGTGGGTAGGGGAGCAGGGAGAAGAGGGTATAGGGGACTTTCGAGATAGCATTTGAAATGTAAATGAAGTAAATACCTAATAAAAAAATTGGAAAAAAAAACCTTTGGTCTGTCATTCCACAAGACACCATAGCTATATGAATACAGCAGATTTCTGTACATATTTACTTGAGTTTCTGTTATAATTCCTCTTGGTTGATGAAACGTGCATAGTTTTTCAGATTTCACCCACAAACTCTGACTTTACCTGTGCAAATACTTTAAAGGGAAAAGTTAGTGTCTCTGCTGATTCCTAATGTCCTTCCTTTTATAACAGTTGTACATCCAATTCCTCCCTTAGTTTTTAAATGTTTATCCTCTATAATTACACTTATTCTGGATCTGCTTTCCTGCCTAGATTCTAACTAATAGAATCCAATATGGAAAATTTACAAAACATATATACGTATGTATGTATGGAGAGAGAGAGAGAGAGAGAGAGAGAGAGAGAGAGAGAGAGAGAGAGAGAATGTAAGCATTACACAGGAAAAAGGCTTCCAATTCATAAAAGAGCCAATATTAAAGTATCCACTATTTATCTTAGCCTTGAAGATGAATCATAGGAGGGAAAGTATTTGAGCACATAGGTTACAAATAAATATTATTAAAATTAGTTCTCGTGTATCCTTTCTTTCTTTTAAATATATTAACATCACAGGACATGCTGGAGATAAAATGGTTAAAAGGAGTTTCCCTTTCATGTATGATCTCTCTATTTGTGTGTGTGTGTGTGTGTGTGTGTGTGTGTGTTGTTTGCATGTATGCCTGTGTATCACATGCATGCAGTGTCCATGAAGTCTAGAAGAGAACATTACATGCCCTGTAACTAGAATTACAGACAATTGGAAGCTGAACATGTGGGACCTGGGACCAAATCTAGGTCCTCAGGAAAAGCAGCCAGTGCTCTTAACTGTTGAGTTATCTTTCCACTCCACTCCCCTCTTTGACACAAGATCTCATGTTGCCCAGGATTGCTTCTAATTCTTACTCTTCCTGCCTCCTCTTCACAAGCACTGGGATTATAGACATAGACTGCCACACACTGTGTTTTTCTTTTTGGTGACAAATTAATCCTACAGACATTATTAAGAACCTGTCTTCCTACATATGGTTAAACCAGGTTAAAGTTGAACAAGGAGATAAACAAGATAAGTACCTTACTAAGAATTTACAATCCAATAAACAAAATATCTCAAGTGTTGATAACTCCAGTGGAAGGCAAAAGACTTTAAAGATGTGGTAAGAGGTGTTCCACGGCAATAGATAAGCATTTAGAAGAAAATTAATTGCATTATGCTCTTTCCAAGACTTTAAGTAAGGTCAAGAGAATATAGTACATGACATCATTTGCCAAATATTTAATTTACTTAAATGTTTGATTAAGGTCTCTTTACAGGAATAAGTGGTCATGTTTTCTAGAGGTGCAGAGCATTACCCACATAGCCACACCGGAAGCTTTGCATAGACAATCAGAGCCTCTGTTTTGAGAGCATTAGGAAACAAAATAAGCAGGAGATGCTGTGATGTCTACCTAGCACACAACTTGCTGGAGAAAGCCACTGTGTCTGCATTCCCTGGTAAAGAAAAGTAGTACTCTTCGATTCAAAATGCCTTAGGATGTGAGACTCGATGCCCTCTAAGGCCAGAGTCATGAAGAGAGGATGTTTGTCTTGGCAGTGGACTGGTCTACAATAACAGTGCTACTCTTGAGCAGTGTTAGGTTCTGAAGGTCAAAGAGCCACACCTTAGTTTGTGCATCCGTTTAATACACAAGTAAAACAACACACTCCAGACCTTAGAGAATGACTTGGCTAACAAAACAAGAAGAACAGTGAGTGTCTGCTAGAAAGTGCTTCGTCCACAGATGAAGGAACAGAGGAGCCCAGCCTCTGTTGGGAGGACTGGTTCTCCTTGTTCATGTTTGTCTGCCTGCCCTCCAGTCTGGCTGATAGGATGTCATAAGGGTCTTGCTGGCAGAAGCCAGAGAGTCTCCACCTCCCAGATATCCCTCTGGGCACTCTGTTCCCACTTTACAATAATGTGGCAAGCATCTGCCTCTTGCTCAGTCCTCGTCCCAAGAGCAGAGCTTCTTTCAGGACAGAACTGTTATTCTTCATTGCAAAATAACTCCGTAAGTTTGAGCCAAGCTTAGTCTCACATTTCCTGAAATAACGATAACATTCAAGAATTTTATCTCATAGAGCATCCCACCACTATCACCTTAAACCTTTGTTTGAAACATAACTATTGGTCCATAGTATATGGGAAGAGAACCAAATCCATGAATCTCTCTCTCTCTCTCTCTCTCTCTCTCTCTCTCTCTCTCTCTCTCTCTCTCTCTCTCTCTCTCTCTCTGTGTGTGTGTGTGTGTGTGTGTGACAAATCGAGAGAGAGAGAGAGAGAGAGAGAGAGAGAGAGAGAGAGAGAGAGAGAGAGAGAGATGTACTTACAAACTGAGCACCTCTGTGGAGCAGAACCAGCAGCACTGGAAGAGAGAACCTTCCCAACACGGGAACAAGTATAGGCAGTGAGTTCCATTCCTATACAATAGAGAAGGTGGAAAACAGGAAAAGTTCATTATATGACTGACAGAGGTTTTCAAAATAAGTTAAGAAAAGCTACCACATGCAAGTTGACAGAATAATGGCCTACAGGAAATTCAGTGGTCTTAAGATTAAAGAAAACATACCTAAACTCTTGACTCAGACATAGCCACAGGATACCTTGATATTAAGTTATCCTTAATATAAACAGGAGACAGGATTCTTAGCCACCAATTTCATATGTGGCGCTGAGGATTAAGCAAGGAGTCAGGGACAGTGGTTCCCAGATAACAGAGAATGAGAGAATTACTCTACACAAATCTCTTTTTTTAAATTTTTTAAATTTTATTTCATTTTTAATTTATTTTTTACACTCCACATTCCATTCCCCACCCCACCCCCATGTACTCTCCGAGTGATCGACATCCCACACCTCCTCCATACCCCACCCCATCTCCATGTGGATGCCCCGACCCCCTACCACAACTGACCTCTAAACTCCCTGGGGCCTCCAGTCTCTTGAGGGTTAAGTGCATCATCTCTAAATGAACACAGACCCGGAAGTCCTCTACTGTATGTATCTTGGGGGCCTCATATCAACTGGTGTATGCTGCCTGTTTGGTGGTCCAGTGTTTGAGAGATCCGGGAGTCCAGATTAACTGAGACTGCTAGTCCTCCTACAGGGTTGCCCTTCTCCTCAGCTTCTTTCAGCCTTTCCCTAATTCAACAACAGGGGTAAGCTGCTTCTGTCCATTGGTTGGGTGTAAATATCTGCATCTCTTTCAGCTGCTTGTTGGGTCTTTCAGAGGGTAATCATGATAGATCCCTTTGCATAAAGAAAACTCACACTTGGACAGGTTATATTGCTCAGTAGTAAAGTGTTTGTCTGGCAAGCATGGGGCCCTAGGCTAAGTCTTAGCACAGAAAAATGGGGGGGGGGAGAAGAGGAGAAAGAAAAAGCATAGAAAGAAAAACTAGAGAAAGAGAGATAGAGAATAGTGGAAGAATGGGAAGGAGGAGGTTGCTTTGTAGAAATCTACACACCATAAATTCACTTTAGATCAGTGGTTCTTATTTTTGGTTGTGGGCCTAGCCTTTAATGGCTGAGCCATCTCTCCCAACACTAGATCAATGGTTCTTAAGTGGGGTAGATTTTACCAACCAGGGAACTGTAATGTATGTGGATAGTTTTATTGACTAACTGAGGTAGAGGTACTGATTTCTTTAGCCGTGACATCATGCTGAGCAGTTTACAACAACAGACAACCTCACAAACAAAGGAAAATCTGGCCCCAAAGTCAATGGAGCTTTATGCTGAGAAATTCTGCTTTAGACGAAACACATATAAACTGAAATATCTAAAAATTCTCACAGATAGAACTCTTATCCTCTTAATGTGAAATTTGGGAAAGGGTTAAAAAAAATAAGACACACTAGTGTAGAAATGAATGTACTAAAATATTACAAATTTAAAAATATATGTTTTTTAAGATGGCATCTCTCTAAACTCGTGATTCTCCTTACTATGCCTCCACACCTGGATTGTCACTACTGAAGAATTCATCAAAGTCTAAGTGACACTGGAATGTATTTAATTAGCAAAGCATGATAAAAGCATGTGATATGAAAGATAAATTAAAAGTCAGGAAGAACAAATGAAGAGTCTCTAGCTCCTAATACTCCATGGAAAGGTATTAGGAGTAATGTTGTTCTGGAAGACTACAGATAAACGGTTCTGAACTGTGAAGGCCAGGACTGGAGAGATGCTCAATGGCTAAAATACTTGCTGCTCCAACAGAAGACTGGAGTTCAATTCCCAGCATGCACATGGTGGCTCACAACCACCTGTAACTCCAGTCCTGGGACATCAAATGTCCCCTTCTGGTCTTTTCAGACATCAAGCATGCATATGGTACACAGACATACGTGGAGGCAAACATAAAATAATTCTAAGTTAAAAGTGACTGCAAAGATCATAATTACTTTATTAAAAGAGCACAATAAGTGTAAACAAAATTAACTAAGACAAATTCTGTATTTAGATAGATTACTGTCAATCAGAGGGATATTTCATGGCAAAAAGGAAGCCTCTGTAAAACACTAAATAAAGACAAAAATACCTAAATGTTTTTCTAAACATTTTCATTGTCAGAACACTGTGCTCAAACCTTTATAAGGTATTGTTCCATTATTTTCTGGAATCCTTTGCAGCCAGTAAGAAATCCTCTAACAATGTGAACTTGAATTTATAAAGTTTAAACTAGTAGATAGCTAAATCAACTAATGAAAGTGAGAGATTTTAACTCTGGCTAGCAGAAACAAATAGAAGAGATCAAAATTAGAAATGTGTATGTGAGCATTCTCTGAGAGCCAGAACTAACAGGATGGATGGATAGATAGATAGATAGATAGATAGATAGATAGATAGATAGATAGATAGATAGATGATAGACAGATTATACACACATGGATTTTAGCTAAATAGATAAAGTAGATAATAGAGGTAAATAGAAAGATGTAGGTAGGTGGGTTGGATATATAACAGAGAGATAGTAGATATTTAAGTGATAGGTGATAGATAGATAGATAGATAGATAGATAGATAGATAGATAGATAGATAGAGAACTAACAGATGACAGCTATTTATATGATAGATAAATATATGCATACAAACCTATACCCATACATACATATATATACATACATGCATACATACATACATACATACATACATACATACATACATGCATGAATAGGGATTATTGGGGGAACCAGCACATCACATATTTGAGTATGAATGGTCCCACAACAGACTTTCTGTGGGGTGAAGACCCTGGGACAGTTGCAGAATGGCTCAGTGAAGCCTAAAACCCCTAGCAAAGGGAAATAAATACTCTCAGCCTATGTTTCTGAGTACAAATCCTGGAGTCCAAAGCTAAAAAACCCTGAAATGCTGATGTCCAAGGGTAGAAGAAGAGTGTCCCATGCCCAGAAGAAATAAAAGAGAATTAGCCCTTCTACCTTGATATTCTATCTGGGCCTGGCACGGTACTCTCACTGCACTCAGTCATCTCATCCAGCATCACTCACAGACACACCCAGAAGCAGTGCTTTAGCTCTCTACATAGCCCTTAGTCCCGAAAGCTGACATGTAAAATTAATCATCCCAAGAGATGCAGAAAACACACTCTAGAAAGCTTTAATCTAGTGACACAGATAGAATCCTATGCCTGACCTCACAAACGAGAAACATTTCTATGCATATATAATGTAATTGCAGAAGTTCTCCAGAACTTTTTATAAATCCAAGGATACACATTCAAATCTTTGATTTGCTCCGTTACTGACTAGACACAAGTTCTTGGGGAAAGGTCATAAAGGGAAGATAAAAGTGAAAGCATGCTTTCTAACTCATTTAGTCTACAGATAGTTTAAAGCCCAGATTATAGGTGGGTCATACCTGTAACCCCAGCACTTGGAAGCTGAGCACTGTACAAGGTCGTCTTCAGTTCTGTAAAACTTCCAGTGTTCTATACATTCTCTGCCTGTTTTTCCATGCCCCTGTCTACCTTTCCCCAATCATGCATGAAGCAAAGACAAATTTGGAAAGAATTCAGTCTTCATGAGTAAGTATGTGGCTTTTGTGGTTTATTGCACTTGTTACTATTTTATTTTTAATTAATTAATTAATTAATTAATTAATTAAAATCCCAAATGATGCTCCCCCTCCTGGTCCCTCTCTCACCTAGTCCCTCCCTCCATCCTTCCTCCACCTCCCATCTACTTCAAAACCTTCAGTTCTTCCCCCTGACTCTCCCATAAGTGTCCCTGACCTCCATCTAATGTTTGGCTGTGGGTGTCTGTTTTTGCTTCAATATTCAATATTCAATAGCCTCTCAGAGGACAGTTACGCTATACTCCTAGTTGCAACCATAACAGAGTATCATTAATGTCAGGGATTGGTGCTTGCACATGGGATGGGTTCCAAGTTGAGTGGGTTATTGGTTGGCCTTCCCTTCAATCTCTGCTCCATCCCGTCATTTCTTTTAGACCAGACAAATTTGGGGTTGAAAGTTTTGTAGGCGGGTTGGTTCCCTATCCTTCCACTGGGATCCCTGCCTCCTACCTCCTACCTACCTACAGGAGGTAGCCTCTGCAGGTTCTGTGTCCCCACTGGTAGGCATGTTGGCTAAGGTCACCACATACCTACTCAGCATTGATTCCTGGGAGCCTTCCTCCCTGGAAGTCTCTGGGACTTCATAGAGATTCTCTACCAACAACACACACACACACACACACACACACACACACACACACACACACCAACTACAGATTTCCATTTATTCTCATGGCCCTCTAGCTCTCTCTCCTGTCTCCTCCGTCCCCCCTCCTCCTCCCCCTCTCTTCCCCCTCCCAGTTTCCTCCTTCCTTCTACCTCCTATGACTATTTTGTTTCCCCTTCTAAGTGTGATTCAAGCATCCTTGTTTGAGCCTCCCTTCATGTTTAACTTCTTTGGGTCTGTAGGGTGTATCATGGGTATTCTATACATTATGGCAAATATCCCCTTATCAGTGAGTATATACCATGGCTGACCTTTTGGGTCTGGATTACCTCACTCAGAATAATATTTTAATAATATTTTAAAAAGTTCCATCCATTTGCCTGAAAAGTTTATAATGTTCTTGTTTTAATAGCAGTATAGTATTCTGTTGTGTGAAAGAACCACATTTTCTATATTCATTCTTCAGCTGAGAGACATCTGGCTTTTTCCAGTTTCTGGCTATTACGAATAAAGCTGCTGTAACCATCGTGGAGTGTGTTGAGGTACCCAGGAACTGGGTCTTCATGTACAACTACTTCCAATTTTCTGAGGAAGTATCAGATTGATTTCCAGAGTGGTTGTACAAGTTTGCAGTTCCATCAGCCATGGAGGAGTATTCCTCTTTCTCTGCATTCTCTGTAGTCCCTTCTCTTACAAGGTTGACACAGAATGATCATGAATTTGAGGCTATCCTGAGCTATGGAAGAAGGACCAGGCCAGCCAAAACCCATCTCCAAAATAAGCCAACATACAAGCAACTAGAGAGAGCTCTAAAGGACAAAGAAGTCAGTGCATTTTAAAGGGGTATTTATTTGATTGGGTTTATCCCACCAATCCATGGGTGTTTCTGGGCCTTGTTCAGTTGAAGAAACTTGGATTTTGATATGAAGTGCACTATTATAAACCCATTTTTCCCAGCTCAAAATCCACAAAACCATAAACTGGGTCTTTTAAAACTTTAAGTCTAAGTCTATGTGGTCAGGGATGAGGCCTCAAATGCTCCTGTTTGCTTTTGGTGTTGTCAGCTCACGAAGGACCAGCTGGTTCATCAATCTGACCCTAATGTGGCTTTGTTCTCCTTGCTGATTCAGCTTTCTTCTTTTTCAGTTTCCTTTAAGGGTTTTGTCTGTGCATCTGCATGAGTGTTTGTGTGCATAAGCATTTGGAGGGCCAGAAGTCAATGTTGGCATCTTCCTCCATCACTCTCCAACATACTCTTTAAGGTCGGACCTCTCACTGGTCCTGCCCAGCAGAATTGACTAGTCAGGTAGGCTGGCAGTCTCCAGGGATCTTCCTGTTTCCCTTCCCCAGCACTGCGATCGCTGGGCTGCATTGCCTTGCCTGTTTTGGTTGGTTGGTTGATGGGGTTCTTCATGAGTTCTGGGAATCAAACACAAGTGCTCATGCTTGAAGCAAGGACATTAGTGCCTGAGCCATCTCCTGTCCATCATTATTATTTTGGTTTTTTGAGACAGGGCCTTACCATGAGATTAGGTTAGTCTAAAGCCAACATCTTCTATGTCAACCTCTGAGTGCTGGGACTGGAGGTCTGCACCCATCAAGCCCACCTCCACTGAATCTCTGTATGCAGGTCTGAGTGATCCTTAACCTCTCTGAATATGAGTTTCCTTCTCGGTAAAGATAACGCAAGTCTCCAGAACTATTGACATGATGAAATAGAATAATGTTCAAATGTGTAACTCTGACACTACACATAACTGCTGCATCTGTTAGCTCTAAATCTCTCATCCTGCAACAGAATTCTAAGAGATGTCAAACCAGCCAGCAACTGCTCCTCCTCAAAGGAAACCTAATCCTGTGAGCCATCCCCACCAGTTCCTGAGTTGGTGAAGCAATTTCCTGACTACTTCACTGTTTCTGTGCTGACAAAATGGTAATCGAGATTCTGAGTATGTAGTAGGTATTAACACCTACCAGGGCTTGATATGGAGACTAAAAATGAAGCCGGTCATCCTGAACCTTGAGAGAGTTAGTTATCCTACCAGCATGTTCATCTTAAAACGTTCTTTTCAATGATTCAATACTACTGACTTGTGTAAAACAGAGAAAGAGATAACCATGTAATAAAGATATAAGCAGAGCCCTGATCACCTTGTCCTTTACATAATAGAATAAAGTCCTGCAGATAAAAAATATTAAAATTAGAATGCTATACCTTTGAGAATGTTTAAATGTAAATAACCTCAATCAAGTAACATCAAATTACGTTTGGAAAGGAAAGAATAAGACCACGTACACAAGACACACACAAATCAGTTTTCATGCCTTAAAACATGAAGCCACGCTGCTTAGATACATGGAACACCCAGCCTTTTGGTCAGCTTTTCTCTGTTTATTGGTCTGTTCATCTGTTCTCCCTCATCTTTTGTGAGATTCTACAACAGATATTTTCTTTCCTTGTCCTGTCAAGTTAAAAAGAGAAATACTTCCCATCACCTTCTCCCAACAGAAAAGCAGCTGCTGCTCTGAATCAAAGTGTCCCAAGCCTCCTCAGCACACAGGCAACTGCCATTAGCTCTTACACCACAGCAAAATGACACTTCAGCAAGGTGCCCTCTGCCCTGGCGTCCTTTGGTGTTACAAGGAAGAGTCACTCCCACTCCCTTCCTGAGGACCAGGAAAGTTATAAAAAGAAATCTTTCCAGTGGAAGAAATGGGAAGAGGGAACATATGCCTCCCATCTCTCTTGCTCAGCCACAGCCTCTGTTAGGGTTCCACTCAGAAATCTCCCCTATAGGCTCCCGTTCTGAATGTCTGGTCCAGCCCCCGGTTTGTGACAGTGTTCTTAAGTCTAGGGAGACTTTGGGAGGTGAGGCATCACTGATACAAGGAGGTCACTGCAGATGGGCCTTTGAAAGTTTTACTTTATTCTGGGTTCTGTTCTGGTTCTGGACTGCTCTCTCTACTTTCTGGTTAGTCACCTTAAGAAGAGTCATTAGAGTCAGGAGAGCAGAATGACACAGCAATGTGTGGGACCAGTAACAGAGACCATGTGGACATGAAGACATCCCACCGGTTCAGACTAGGACATTGTAGTAGTTTGTATATGCTCAGTCCAGGGAGTGACACTATTAGAGGGTGTGGCCCTGTTGGAGTAGGTATGACCTTGTTGTAGTAGGTGTGTCACTGTGGGTGTGGGCTTTAAGACCCTCATCCTAGCTGCCTGGAAGTCAGTATTCTGCTGGCAGCCTTCAGATGACAATGTAGACATTTCAGATCTGCCTGCACCATGCCTGCCTAGATGCTGCCCTGCTTCTGCCTTGATGATAATGGACTAAACCTCTGAACCTGTAAGCCAGCCTCAATTAACTATTATCCTTCATTAGACTTGCCTTGGTCATGGTATCTGTTCATAGCAATAAACCCTAACTAAAACATGTATCACTGCTGTTTGACCTCTTACCTCCAAAAGATTACCCATAGTTGTATTCAAATTTACCAATGAAAGAAAGCTAGGGGGTGGGTTAACCAGTGAAGTTATAATGTCAACTCCTGATAAATACATCATCTAAAAATTCTATCCTTAGACAGAAAAATAAAGTCAAACATCCTTTTTGGCATACATGGATTTCAGAACAGACTTCATCTCCACTAAAAAAAATAATAATAATAAAATTATCAAAGAGGATTCATAATACTTTTTAATTTGAATATAATATTTATTTGGATAAATATTCAAATAAAATTAGTTTTCAAACAGACAACTTAAAAAGTAAAATTTCCCTACGTTTTAAGAACTATCTATAAGAAGATCTATCAAGAATGAAAAATTAAAAGGATGAAAAATGCTACAGTGGTTAATTTAATATTAAATTGATTAACCAGCATCATTTTATTATAATAGAAATTTTGATAATAACAATCTATGAATGCTTTTAACTCTCCTGAAACAAAGAATACTGACATTACTTCAGAATTAAATACCACATTGCAAGCCTTCCTTCATTCATTTGTCCACTCAACAAATACTATGTACTTAGCATGTCAAGAATTAAATACACAGGCACAATATCAGTCCTCCAAAACTGATCTAGAAATAAAAACTCAAAACCAATAAAAAGAATAAAATAAATAAAGTAGAAGAGATGATAGACAAATTATAGATGGATAGATGATAGATGATAGGTAGATGGATGATAGATAGATAGATAGATAGATAGATAGATAGATAGATAGATAGATAGATAATCAGCATTTATTGTTGTATCTTACTAACATGTATTGAGCAACTAAAAAAATACCAAACCCTACACCAAGTGTATGCATACAGTATGGAAAGGCAGTTCCATTCCCAGATCACTTTAGAAAACAATTATTTTGGTTTCAGGCCACCCACTTCTTGTATTCTCTTACATACTTCTTCCTATTTGCAGTTTCTCTCTTAATCACAAAAACTTGGTTTGTTAAGAACTCTTTAACTATATATCCAGACTGGCAATACTCTAATAAAACCTTAAATTAATCCAAATAAATCTAACCAAGGACAGTCAGCCCATTACCATTGCCATGAGGTTGGAAAGCACTGGATCACAAGTTGCTAGACCCAGCTGAATTGCGTGTTTCCCTCCCAGGATCTCAGCATCAGCATTTAGTCTTGGAAGTGTGCAGCATCAGAACTTCAGAACAGGCTGTTATGGCAACCCCTGAATCCAGCCAGGCAGCTAGAAGTATATTCTGAAGGATGGGGGAGAGAAAACCTCCTCAACACATCTGAGGCAATTTCTTGCCTATATCAGTTTGACACCTTCAGTTTACAGGCAGTGAAGAGCAAAGATACAGTCTAGGTGAATACTGAAAATATTCTGTGCAATGTCAACATTGAAAAGCAACTGCCACCCTAAGCACCTTGGGCTAGGTTGGCAACCCCCAATACTTAAAGTTGAATCTGACATTTGACTACATGTGATAGGAACTTTATCAGCAAGCCCTATGCAGTGAGAAGGTTTTGAGGTCTGGCTTTGTTTGTTATTTGTTTGCTCAAGTCAATCAAACAAGTCAAGGGATGGCCTGACGGGAAACTATGTAGTAAATGAAGAAACTTCAGTACAATCATTACCGAACGTGAGGACATCAAGGAAAAGAGAACAGAGAGAAACTGCACAGACAGAGGACACACGTTAGGGGAATGGCCAAAGCTCCACACAGAAAAGGTTACTGCTATTGTTTGTTCTTTCTCATGGCAGCTCTCTGGCTGGGAAGTGATGACGTCAGCCATGAAAATACAATGCCACCTTCTGTTCTAAAGGAAAATGTGAAGAAACAGAAGTCCAAGGTTGCCTCCTTCATACCCACTCTTGAGACACATTTCATAGTATTGTTGGACTTTGTGCTTTCCCTCCGGTTGCCATGGCATCAGAGGGAACAAATGCCCACCTTCCATTTTAAAGCTGAATTCCCTTACAGACAAAATTGTTTCCATTTGAGGATACCCTCCCACCCGACCCAAGGCCTTTCAGAAGAACACAGCTTTAAAATATGGATGGAATGCATCACAGTTCTCAGACTGGGGTTGGGAATGGGGTGAGGGTGTGACTACATATTTTTATTTTTATTTTTATTTTTCGAATGAGAAAATGCAAAAAAAAAAAAAAACGCATTCTTAAACCTTGTTCTGTGAGCCCCTTCACCTACAGATGCAAATGGCATTTGTCCATGTTTTTCTCAGCCTTTGAATCTATGGATGTGTAGATATATTTTGTATTATACATTGCAAAGTTATATACCAATTGCATATACTAGATAATGATGTATACTCTTTTTCTTTCACATTGTAACTACAGAACCCCTCTTCTGAAGTGGGGCTATGAACCCCAGCATTAGCAGCATGCTGGCATCTCATGAATTCTGACGGGAAGACATTTAGTAAGATGAACACTGGCATTTGGGAGACTGAGGCAGAGAGAGTGATTTTAAGTTAGAGGGCAGTGAGGGCTGTCTAGCAAGATTCTGTCTCCCAAAAAATGAAATTAAAACAGGGAAGAAGTAGTGGAGGGAAGGAAGGAAAGAGAGGGAAGGAAGGAGGGAAAGAGGGTGGGAGGGAAAAAGAGAGGGAGAGAAAGAGGGAGGGAAGTCAAAAAAAGAAAACAGACAGCAATCTAGTCTTTATTACTATAAATCAAAAGATTGAAGAGAAATTAGTAGTGCTGAGGAATAGAGTGACTGCGGATGGAAATACTTACAAAGTGTATTTTCTCCTTGTGGGTTATGCTACTAATAAGACATCACAGATAGCCTTGTAAGTAATCCTGGATTCCATAAGAAAAAAATATCTGTGTCAACCACTATAAAGCCATGGATTTCCTTTCTATAATGGTCTGAAATTAGTAATTCACTCACCCATTTGTCTTAGGAAACACAATAAGGTGACAAGGCTAGTCCAATAAATCAAGGAATGAGACTTTAAAAGGCATTTAAAAAGTGCATGATATTTGTGCAAGTATACAGATTTTTATGTGAAGTATTTCAAATCTAAGGCCTTCAATTTAGTAGATATGTGACCTTGAGCGTGTTATTAAAATTCCCAAAGCTTTAACTCCCCAATTTCTAATTATTTATACTGGAAAAAAAAATATATCCAGCTCCAGTCTTGCACTGAACATTAAATAAAATGAGATATGAAGGTAAAAGTCTTATAAAACGTTTGACACACAGTAGGTGTTCAGCTTCTATTAGCACTCTTCTTTTCATGGCAATCTGATTAGAAATACAAGGGTGTCCTGGCAGTAAGCGGTGATGTTCCCATTGTTGATTAACTGGATAGTGAGTCAATGTTGTTCTCCAGTTCTGTGTTGAGAAATTCTCAGAATAATGCTTCCAGCACTCAGGAGGTTGAAACAGGAGAAATGCCATGAGTTGAAGACCAGCCTGGGCTACATAGTGAGTTTTAGGCTAGACTGAGCTACAGAACAAGACCTACCTCCAAAAACAATAAAAAGTTTTCTAATCCAACTTAAGCGTCAGGACAGGAGTGTTCATAGAGTCAGAGGTTCATCTCCTTTTTTATCCAATTTTTATCAGGTATTTACTTCATTTACATTTTAAATGCTATCCCCAAAGTTCCCTATACCCCCACACACACTCCCCTACCCACCCACTCCCCCTTCTTGGCCCTGGTGTTCCCCTGTCCTGGGGCATATAAAGTTTGCAAGACCAAGGGGCCTCTCTTCCCAGTGATGGATGGCCATCTTCTGCTACATATGCAGCTAGAGGTTCATTTTCTGATTGCCCAGCTCAGTAGCGGAAATAAGTTTATTGCAAATTGTCAAAACTGAAAGAGAAGAAAACGACTCTGTTCACTGTTAAGGAATTTCCTTAACTGTTCTACCAGGACTTTAGCCTCCATATAAAAATCAAAGGAAGAAAGCAAAGGATGCTTCCTTCCGCATATTTGGCATCAATGGGCGGATGTGGAGGCTCTGCAGGTAAACAGAGTCAGGAAGCAAAACCTCATTAGAAGCTAATTGCTTTATAATTAGCCCTACAGGAAGCAAACACCATCAGAAGCTCAGTCAAGGGACACTTGAAGAATATGAGATTAAATTAAACCAATTACTTACCAAGACTCCTGAAAATATATAAAAAGGCACCAAAAATATATTTTAATATTGCCAGAATTAACCTAGGACCTCATGAACAGCAAAAGTGTAACATTCTTATTTTCTATACCAGTTCATTGAGAAGGTTGCTTGGTGTTAACCTCAGGCCTCCACATGCATAGATACTACACACTCACACACACACACACACACACACACACACACACACACACACATACTCCATTCTTAATGGTTGGCAGAGCAGACTCTCCACCTGTAGAGTTGGGGATTTCAGGGGTTGTATTTCAGATCTCAGCCTCCAGCAAGGGAGTGTTTTGAACAGCTGTGTCTGCCTTAGGAAATATAAGCCTTTTTTCTTTTTCCACTATGGAAATGATTCTTCTTTGATATGATGGGGCAAGACAGTGCAAAGTTTCCTCCATCTTGTGTTCTAGTTGAGGTCATTTCAGGTTTACCTAGAACTAGATCTCCTTGATGGAAATTAACCTCTCTATTCTAGGAACCTGGGGTCAGGATGTCCTAGCTGGCTTACCTAGCTTCTGCTAAAATGCCTACCTATGCATAACCCTTCCAACTGTTCTTGATGGCTTCTGTTAAACTGCTTGCATGCACTAAGCTACCCAACTCCCACCCTTGCAGCTGCCCAGCAAGATGAGCTGCCAGGACATTGTTTCTCCCTTGAAAAACACTGTGCTCTGAACACTCGATGCTACACTTAGGATTCAAATACTTGAGGGTAGTCCCAGCCAATTAGAATAAAGACTTTCAGTTGGCTATAAGCTATGTTTGACTGGTCATCTCTGGTGGGCTCCTTGTAACACTGAAATACAGACTTCAACTAAAAGGAAAAACAAGAATTTAATGATAAAATAAAATTTAGTATTTGTATTTAATATAATCAGTAAGTAAAGTTGTATAAACCTAACAGTCAAAAATTCATCTTGTATTTCATTAAGTTTGTATGCATTTAAAAATTCAAAGACATTCTAAGAATGGTCACTGTAACTCTTCATCTTTGCATGAATAAGAGAAAGAGAAAAGATTCTGTAAGAAAATAATTCCTTGGTGAATTCAACACAATAAACTAAAGAATGGTTCCAAATCTCCTTATAGAGCATCTTAAATACCTACTAAATAGTTAAGTAGGTACAAATTACCTAATATGAAAAATGTTGAATAGAAATGTTCTGTATGTTAATATGTTCACTGCATTCTGGAATCTAGATAACATTCCATATTTATTAATGTCACAACAGGAGGTTTTTTTAAAAGCATTTTAACTCTCTGGCATGGTCTCAAATTACCAAATTGTTATGAACTTCCTTGTTGACTTTATTCCCCACTAAAGAGTCAGCACCAGGAATACTGAGAAGGCTCTCTACTTAGTCAACAGTTTTACATTCGTAGCTGCTTGTTAAATAAATTAACTATTAAGAATTTAGCATCAGGTCTTTGAGATGGCTCCAAGGGTAAAGGCACTTGCTGCCAATCCTAAAGACCTGAGGACTATCCCTGGGACCCACATGGTGGAAGAAGAGAGAACCAATTCTTCCAGTGTGTGCTTGATCTTACACATACATGCACACCATATACACAATAATGATCAATAAATTGTTTGACATCAGTGTTGTTGTATTCTAAATTTCCTATTGTTTTAAGCTAGGCTTAGAACATGAAGATGTTCAAAGGTACAGTGTCCCCCCTCCAGTTCTGTCCCCTTAATGTCACCATTACACATGTCCATGAGCATTTGTCAACATGGTGCCAACATTGCCACATCGCTCTCAAAGAGGCTCCAAGCTTCTGTTTTAATATCTATTTATTTTTGCATTGGTGTTCCTTTGCTATCCCAGTACTAATCCAGTGGTCAATTATCATGTCACCCCATGTCCATTTTTCAGTCTGTTATTGTTTTCTGTGACCCTGAGAGTTTAGAGTGAATATTGATGGTTACATATGTTTTGAAAACCATGTCCTTAGAAATGGTGCTGGCTGCTGTTTTTCTCTTAATTAGAGGAGGGTTTGAGTTTGAGGAAAGAATGCCACTCAGGTGACATACCCTTCTGATACTGCATAGGGCCAGGATACACACATGGTCTCACCGGTGATGCTAACCTCAGCCACCTGGTTTGGGGTCTATTTGCTAGGGTTTTTCCACATCTACCATCAGATGATCCATAGCCAAGGACATCTGTAACTATGTAGCTAATTCATAAACACAAACCGATTGCGGACAAAAATACTACTCTAGCAAGTACATTACAATTTCTAAATATAAAATGAACAGCTTGTCTCACTGTACAGCACAATCCTCTTCTATCTAAAACCACCAAGTTACTCTTTACTCCTCCAGCCTGGCCTGGTTCTTCTCTCTGCCTCATATTTAAAATACTAAGAATACAAAGGCAGCCTTGCTGGCTACAGCACTTGGAAGATCAGCACTTGGAAGTCTCTGCACCTCCCCTAGACAGCACAATATGGTTGGCCATGGTGGTTGAGGGGGTGTGGGTAAGCCAGCCTCAAGCATTGGGTGCACGGGAGAGCTGCCCTTGCCACTCCTCTACCATGAGGTGGCATGGATGCAGAAATGATGCCCTCCCCCTTGCCACCTCACCACCTGCAGTATCCAGGAGAGATGGACCTAGGGTCATGAGAGCTGGAGAGCTAGCCCTGCACCATCACTGGCTTTAGCACTCAGAAGAGCGGGACTTGTGCCTCACCTGGATACAATGGAGCTGACCCTGATGGCAAAGGCATGGGTAGAAGAGTGGAAGAGTAAGAGAGCTGCAACCCCTCACAGGCTGCAGAACTTGAGAGTGTGGGCCCCACACCTTTACTGGGCAGCACAGTAGAGCTGACTCTGAGGCATGGGTGCAAATGAGCTGGCTTTTAGAGCATAATAGTGAGTTGACCCTGCTTCCTGCAGACTGTGGCATTGGGTCACCCAGCCAGAGCAGCACATAAGGGAGAACTGGTGTGCTGACCAACTTGGCTGCCACCCAGACCAAGATCTAGGACCCAAAATTTATATCATCTGTAAATAGTTGGGACATGTGAAGGCGCCAGTCCTGTTGATCCAGGGTTGCAGAATCTCCATAACACAGAGCAGCAAGGGGAAGCCCCAGAATAGTGAAGGTGAGGATACAATATTGATGATTTCACGGAAGTCAGGGACCTTGGGCCAGACTGACGACTGATTGCAATGAACATTTGCAAGTGAAGATATCTGGACAGAGGACTATACTGTGGGACCCTGGAACATAGTACAGCTTCCATAGTGAGATGGTTTTTATGCTTTGGTTTGTGGTTGGTGGTGGTGCTGGTGCTGCTGCTGCTGCTGGTGCTGCTGCTGCTGCTGCTGCTGCTGCTGGTGGTGGTGGTATGTGTGTGTGTTATTTTGCAGGGGATGTTGCAAGGACAAAGGGCAGATATGAGGGGATTGGGAGATGAGTGGGACTGGGGAGCATGATGTGAAACTCACAAGGAATCAGTCAATAAACGTCTTTTTTTTAAAAAAAGACCAAAAAAAGGTTTTACAAAGACAGGTAGTATTTAAAATGTACAAAGTTATTGGGATACTGTGTAATGTTTTATAAATGCATATTATATGTACCAATTAAATCAAGATAATTAATGTTTCCATTCCTTTTTTGATTGGAGCCTTTGAGTTCCAGAAGATTGTGTGTGTGTGTGTGTGTGTGTGTGTGTGTGTGTGTGTGTGTGTGTGTATGTGTGAGAGAGAGACAGACAGACAGACAGACAGACAGAGACAGAGAGACAGAGAACATAATTTTCATAGAACAATAATTTGTTATACTCCAGAAAATTTCAATGTCTTTATACTAAACAAATCAGGCTAAAAATCATCCCCCTGCAATTATTAATACAGGATAACATGCACATGTTCCAAGGACATACCTTCAGAGAAAACATTCCATGTCAAAGATTTTCAGATTCATTTATGATCAATTTTCAGTTATTGGTGGTGATAAACTATCTAGTACTTATTAGACTCTATCAAAACCTACCCTGATAGGCACTTAGACACTGAAACTGTGGCTTGATGACTTTGTATGTACTTGATGTTGACACTGGCCTTTGAAAACAACATTAACCAAGAGGTTGGTGTGCCAAGGGCCATAGCCTGGGAGCTGGCTAGTGCTCCCACTTTCCTGAAAACATTCAGTTCACTCCAAATAACTTAGATTACTTTTCCTTATATACCTCAAATTTCTAAAGCCATACAAAGTTATTTCAGTATTTTTTAATTTTAATATGGCTCTACAGTATTCCCCAGAATAACAATATCAATTCTGTTATTTAATTCTGCATTACCATTACCATTGTCACTGAACTTTAGACTTGGGAGTTGGAGAAGTCCCACATCTGCTCTCTTTATTTTACAATCCAGAAAATAGATCAGATAATTTAAGTGATCTAAACAAGGACCTGCCTCCTGCCTCCTGCCTCCTGCCTCCTGCCTCCTGCCTCCTGCCTCCTGCCTCCTGCCTCCTGCCTCCTGCCTCCTGCCTCCTGCCTCCTCCTGCCTCCTGCCTCCTGCCCTTGGCCCTATGCCTTCTGCCTCCTTCTTCCTGGCTAAAATCTTTTCATTAAAAAGTGAAGTCAATCTTAATCTACTTATGTTTTTTCATGTCCTTGATGAAAACTGCCTCTGCAAAAATACAAATGCTACATGTTCTCATTTATAAACAGAACCTAAAAAGCTGATCTCAAAGACAAAAAAAAAAAAAACAGAACACTGCTGGGCTCAGGAGATAGAGCACTTAGCAGGTGGGTACACAGGTGCAGGAAGAATATAAGGAGTAATTGCTAATATTCTATAGCACAGGAGGATAACTATGGGTGACAAAATTGCCTGTAGAGACAATTTGAAGATGTCTGTGATGATATATGTCTGAGGAAACAGATATGCCAGGTTTTCTGATATAACCATTACATATTGTAGACATATATTGAAAAAGCACATTATGCCCCAGAGCACACAATTACAGAGTTAAGTAAAAATAAGAATAGACTTTAAAAAGGACTTTCTCTTGCTGGCTTCTTTCAGAATGTACACAGTATGACAGAGAGACAAGAGATTCAAATGCAATCAAGAGTCACAGATACAGTTACACTGTTCATGGTTAACTACAGACTTTTGCTCTCATTTAGATAAAGAAAAGGAGAATGGGTTCTCGGTTGGTTGGTTGGTTGGTTGGTTGGTTGGTTGGTTGGTTGGTTGGTTGGTTGGGCGGGTGGGTGATTAGATGGATAGATGGATGGATGGATGGATGGATGTAGGGAGGGAGGAAGGGAGGGAGAGAGGAAGTGATGGATGGATGGATGGATGGATGGATGGATGGATGGATGGTTGTTTAGATGGTTGGTTGGTTGGTGGTTGGTTGGTTGGATGGTTGGATGGTTGGTTGTTTGGATGGTTGTTTTAGATGGTTGGTTGATTTTTGGATGGTTGGTTGATTGGTTTGTTTATTGGATGGTTGGATGGTTGGTTGGTTGGTTGATTGGTTGGTTGGTTGGTTCGGTTAGTTGGATGGTTGTTTGATTGGTTGGTTGGTTGGTTGGTTGGTTGGTTAGTTGGTTGGTTGTTAGATGGTTGGTTGGTTGGTTAGTTGTTTAGATAGTTGTTTAGATGGTTGGTTGGTTGGTTGGCTAGTTGATTAGTTGGTTGTTTAGATGGTTGGTTGGATGGATGGATGGATGGATGGATGGATGGATGGATGGATGGCTCCTGGTTCGTCATTTGGTTTGGCTTTTTTGCTATTGTTTGTTTTGCTGTTGTTTGGTTTCATTTAGTTCATTGGTGTATGACTCACTCCTGATAGATGTGCAGCACTTAAAACTCATTACCTGTTTAAACACCAGCAAGGTACAAGATCATGGGTTGAGATCACACACACACACATACACACACACACACACACACACACACAAACTGCACAGCACAATAATTCCCAGATGCCTGCACCAAGCCAATAGGATTATAAACTTCTGTTCCTCATATCATTCCCATCTCATCAGCAGGCCAGATGTGCATCCACACAAGTATAAAATTTTTTTTACTTGTCAAGAACAAAATAAGCATGACATATTCTGAGTTCTTCCAATGAATCCCCAAAGGTAACACTTGCTATATCAGTGTGCCGCATCTGGAGCAAGGAAATCCATCAAAATGTTTTCAAGCTGCCCCCATGGGCAGAATCTCTTCAGAGATCCATCATGATGCAGGATCCATCATGATTTGGGCAGATCACCTGGTTTAATCCCACCACTAGGTCATGACTAACCATCTTGGTTGTTCTTTATACCACATGGAGACTTCAGAAAGATATCTTCTCATGCTGTCCCTAGACTTACTGTGTTATAAAGTCAGTCAATACAAATGAGAAATCTGGCACAGGCTCCATTCATTGCCGGGGAGAGGGCGGACTTCAGAAGGGACATAGCTTCTGGGACCCTGTTTCTAGCTCCAGACATCTGGGCACCATCCCGACCAGAAGAGAGGTGTCTGCCCCAGAGCGCTCTCACTGCCTGAGCTGGTAAGGGAGCCATCTTTGCTCCAGTGTGCCCAGGCTCCAGTCTGCACTGGTGAGAGTGTGGACTACAGAAGCTACACAGCTTT
>NC_034593.1:105692413-105693468 GCF_900095145.1 Mus pahari | reverse complement strand
ACAATATCTATCCAAGAATCCAGCCCTTCAAAGGATAATAAAGGGAAATCATCAACACAAGGATGGAAACTACNTCCTAGAAAAACTAAGAAAGTAATCTTCCAACAAACCTAAAAGAAGACAGCCGCAAGAACAGAATCCCAACTCTAACAACAAAATTAACAAGAAGCAATTACTTTTCTTTAATTTCTCCTAACATCAATGGAGTCAATTCCCCAATAAAAAGACATAGACTAATAGACTGGCTGCACAAACAGAACCCAACATTTTGCTGCTTACAGGAAACCCACCTCAGAGAGAAAGACAGACACTACCTCACAGTGAAAGGCTGGAAAACAATTTTCCAAGAAAACGGTCCAAAGAAACAAGCTGGAGTAGCCATTGTAATATCAAATAAAATTGACTTCCAACACAAAATTATCAAAAAAGACAAGGAGGGGCACTTCATACTCATCAAAGGCAAAATCTACCAAGAGGAACACTCAATTCTGAATATCTATGCTCCAAATACAAGAGCAGCCACATTCATTAAACATTAGTAAAGCTCAAAGCACACATTGCATCTAACACAATAATAGTGGGAGACTTCAACACCCCACTCTCACAAATGACCAAGTAGACTTCATCCCAGGGATTCAGGGATGGTTTAATATACAGAAATCCATCAATGTAATCCACTACATAAATAAAAATCACAGACAAAAACCACATGATCATCTCGTTAGATGTTGAGAATGCATTTGACAAAATACAAAACCCCTTCATGATAAAAGTCTTGGAAAGATCAGGAAATCAAGGCCCATACCTAAACATAATAAAAGCAATCTACAGCAAACCAGTAGCCTACATCATAGTAAATGGAGAGAAACTCAAATCAATCGCACTAAAATCAGGGACTAGACAAGGCTGTCCACTTTCTCCCTACCTATTCAATATAGTACTTGAAGTCCTAGCCAGAGCAATCCAACAACAAAGGAGATCAAGGGGATACAAATTGGTAAGGAATAAGTCAAAATATCATTATTTGCAGATGATATGATGGTATACATAAGTGA
>NC_034593.1:105637340-105692402 GCF_900095145.1 Mus pahari | reverse complement strand
ATAGGGGACATTTGGGATAGCATTTGAAATGTAAATGAAGAAAACATCTAATAAAATAATTTTTAAAAAGAAATGAGAAATCTACCTTATATAAGTATAGTATAATACTATATGTAATCATAAGTACAGTAAAGCCTCCACGTGTCCCACTTGCACTAAGGCTTTAGAAACATTGGCCTAGTCTAGACCTTTTTTTTTCACTTTAATTGTCACTGGTAATGGGGAGAGAACAACGTAGGCTACAATGAAGACTTGACAAGACTAAGAGAGTCTAAAACTAGTGCTGTAAGGTATTCAGCCAGAGCTGAGAAGAATTTGACCATGTTGGCAGGAGAGGGAGAAACTCTACTAACAAAAAAGGCTTGAGCCAGTGAGATGGCTCAGCAGGTAAAGGAACCTTCTGCTGGGCCTGAGGACCTGACTTCAGGTTTTAGGACCCATGGGGTAAAAACAAAAGAACAGAATCCTCCCAAAGTTGTCCTCTGGCCTCCACACATGCACCATGGTACATGTATGCCTGCACACATGCACATACATACATACATACATACATACATAAAAAGAACGAATGTTAACTTTAAAAGGCACTAATTGAATTACGAACTTAATCAAATCTTTATAAACTCTCACATTTTATCTTATAACCCTTTGATTAATAAGAAATAAAACCAGACAAGATCTGACAGCCATGATCCCAGAGCTCTTGGGGCAGAGGGTTAAGTCCCTTAACAGTAGGGAGAGAGGAAGCCCTGAATGAGTGGAGTCCTGAGCATGTATCATTGACATGGGCACAGCCATGACTAGTACTCCAATGTCTCAGCCCCATGGCAGAAGCAATCCTTCTACCTAGATGAGGCTCAAGAGAGATGGCAAAGTTCTCCTCCAGGGTTCAAGTATGAGTGTTCATGGGTGATTGCTAGAAATTGTAGCTTCCTCCTCTTGAATGTTTACAGCCTGAGACTACTCACCGACAGTCTTCCTACCAAGACTAGCCAACCCCTTCTCATGTGCTGTACATAATATACACACTGAGTTTCTAGGTCTCTGGAGGTAGTAGATATGCTCCCATCAGAAAGAGCACATGCACACATATGAGCACACACACACATACATGCAAACAACAGTAAGTCCATCCATGCTTTCCTGTACATGTGTCTATGTGTTTGTCCTTTCTTCATTCTAGTAATTCCCCTACTCATGATTGTAGTACCAAGGCAGCATGGTTCATGGCACAAGATTTTTGTCAGAATGAGGAAGAGAAAGAGATTAAAGAAATGGGGAGAAAGGATTCAGGGGGAGAGTGAGAGAGATTAGAAAGAGGAAAAAGTGTGAAATTGAGTGAGAATACAATACGAGATTGGGGGGGGGGCACTATTTAAATGAGGAAAGTAGACCAAAGGAAGAGGACAAGGGAGAAGAGAAGGTCAATAGTGTAGTGAACTTCAGGAAATGATAGTCATATATGAAATTGGTTTCATAAACCCCATTATATCTTATGCTACTTTCTCTTTTTTAAGGTTTATTTATCATTATATGTAAGCATACTGTAACTGCCTTTAGACACACCAGAAGAGGGCATCAAATCTCATTATGGATGGTTGTGAGCCACCCTGTGGTTGCTGGAATTTGAACTTAGGACCTTCAGAAGAGCAGTCAGTGCTCTTAACCACTGAGCTATCTCTCTGCCCCTTATGAGCTGCTTTCTATAGTTAAATTTAATCTATCTTTTTTAAGAGCATAAGGTGGACAATCATCGTTCCAGACTTGTACTGTATTGACTTAGTGAAATCTCCCAGCATTCTCCTCCTTGCCTGGGCCCAGAAGAATTTGGAATACAAGAGACTTACGCATGGTAGGAAGGGAACATCAGTCTTTCTATGTGCTACAAGGGACAATGCCCTGTTTCTGATTTGGCTGCTCACCTGCTTAGCTGAAACAGCTCAGCATGTGACTTCCAATCTCCTGCTGAAACACCTGCTTCAGTTCCTCCAAGTCCTGAAGCAGGTGTGTGTTTAGTTCTGTGGTGAGGCCTGCCAGCTTATCTTGCAGGACAAGCCCATCAATCAAGTTAGAGGCTTGGAGACAGGTGAAGAACGATTAAATGCCAAATCGTCTTCAGGAACAATTCTCTTCCTGGCTGCATGTCCTGCAAACTGCAAAAACTCTGTTGCCAGATACAGAAACAACAGCTTCGTATAAATCCTGCAATCAACTCCACAACTGCACTCACAAGTCTCTTTTAAAAATCCTGTCACCGTGCATGTATATCACTGATTTTTATGCACAGTAAGGCAAGTTTATATGTACGTATGGTTCTCTTAGCAATCCCTGCTGCTAGAGGTTATTTTGGTTCCTGGAAATGGAATGATCTGTAGTGAAAGCCTAAATAAAGTACCAGGGAATAACTAGAGATGGAGTGACCCACAGAACTACAAGAACCTTGAAAAAATATTAGTAAAACATAATGAACTTGGAATAAAAGGTTGTTGAAATCCTGGAGTGTTTCACAGAGGCTCTCAGTCCACATTTTTCAGAAATTGAGGGAATAGATCACTAAATTGTGACCCGTCCAGATAATGGTGTATTATTCAAGGCTAAGAAAAAATGAGCTCTCAAGCCATGAGAAAGAATGAAGAAAACTTGAAAGACATTACTACATGACATTACTACATTACTACAATCTGAAAGGGCTGCATACTATATGAGTCCAAATATATGATATTCTGAAAAGGGCAAAGCTATGATGACAATGGGAAGAAAGTATGTATTGTGCAGGTTAGTTTTAACCATCAATTTGGCACAGCCTAGAATTACCTGGGAAGAGAGTTTTAATAAGGGATTACATAGAGCAAGTTAGTCTATGGACTTGTCTGTGGGGAACTGTTAATTGATGTAAGGAGAGCTAGTCCTTTGTGGGTAGCACCATTCCCTAGGCTTGAAGGTCCTGAACAGCATAAGGGAGAAGTGAACATAATGTAAGCAAGCAAGGACCTGTTTTTTCTCTTTGCTCTTGGGTGTGGCTATGATGTGGCTGGCTGCTCGAGGTCCTGCCTTGACTTCCCCAATCTGATTAATTATAACTTGGGATTGTAAGCCAAATAAATCTTTTTATACCCTTTGTTGTTTTTTTGTCAGGGAATTTGTCACAGTGACAAACACAAAAACAGGAGATATAGGTGTGTGTGTGTGTGTGTGTGTGTGTGTGTGTGTTTTTACTATATAAATGATACTATAATGTTGAATACATATGTACATGCTTGTCCAACTCACCAAGAATGAACACTAAACTGTGAACTCTGGTTAAGAATGCTGTGTGCTCAGTGCTTCTTAAAAGGGGGAACAAAATACTCACAGGAGGAAATATGGAGACAAAGTGTGGAGCAGAAACTGAAGGAAAGGCCATCCAGAGACTGCCCCACCTGGGGATCCATCCCATACACAGTCACCAAACCTGGATGCTATTGTGGATGCCGGGAAGTGCTTGCTGACAGGAGCCTGATATGGCTGTCTCCTGAGAGACTCTGTCAGAGTCTAGCAAACACAGAGGCAGATGCTCACAGCCAACCATTGGACTGAACTCGGGGTTCCCCGATGAAGGAGTTGGAGAAGGGACTGAAGGAGCTGACAGGGTTTGCAACTCCATGGGGTAAGCAACAGTGTCAACAGGCCAGATCCCTTGGAGCTCCTGGGGACTGGACCACAACCAAAGAGTAACATGGAGGGACTCATGGCTCCCGCCACATATACAGCAGAGGATGGCTTTGTTGGACATCAGTGAGAGGAGCGGCCCTTGGACCTGAGGGTGTTTGATGCCCCAGTGTAGGGGATTACCATGGTGGGGAGTTGGGAGTGGGTAGGTGGGGGGGGCACCCTCCTAGAGGAAGGGGGAGGAGGATGGGATGGGGGTTTCTAAATGGGAGACCTGGAAAGGGGAAAACATTTGAAATGTAAATAAAGAAAATAGCCAATATAAATAAATAAATAAATAAAAAGACTGCTGTGTGCCTATTAATGATACTCTGTTATGCTTGCAGACAGAAACATATTGCCCTTTGAGATGCTTCACCCAGCAGCTGCCCCAGACAGATACAGACACCCACAGCCAAACAGTAGATAGAGCCTGGGGACTCTCATAGAAGAATAGGAGGAAGGATTGACAGCCCAGAATGGGGATCAGAACTCCACAGGAAGACCAACAGAGTCAACTAACCACCAACCAAAGAACATACATGGGCTAGACAAACATAAGTAACGGATGTGTAGCTTGGCCTTCATGAGGGTTCAGAACAACTGGAGTGGGGGCTATTTCAAAAGCTATTGCCTGTATGTGGAATATGTTCTTATAACTGAGCTGCCTTGTCTGGCCTTGTCTGCCATGGGACACCTAATCTAGAAGATACTTGAAGTACCAGGGAGGACAGGATACCCAGGGGGCTCCCGCCTGCTCAGAGGGGAAGGGGAGGGCAGATGGGGGAAGGAATGTGGGTGACCAGGATATAGTCAGTGAGCAGGATGTAAAGTGAATAAGTAAAAAACTAAAATTAAAAAAAAAAAAATGCTGCTTGCATGGAGTCTCACTGGTTATAGAAATGCACAGGTCCACCTACAGAGTTTTTTAGGGGAGGCTTTCAGGGGGACAGGGAGGGGGAAGGCATGTATAGGAACACTATTTCCCATTCAATATGGTTGAGAACCGACAGTGTTTCTAGAAAATGGAGGGGAGAGATTAAAATGCAGGAAATGTTACCAAAAGCTGGATGAAAAGACATCTACCCACATAGCAACAAAAAGATTAGTTGTACCGCTGCCTGCAGTAACCGGCAAAGTGGAAAATGTATTTAATTGACTGGATGTTCCCACTGAGGAGATTTCCAGGCAGGGTGCTAAAAGTGCCACCTGGCTTCTTTTCCGTGCTTACAGTTAAACAGCAGAGGACAAATGAGCTAAGGAGAAAAGAAACACTGCATATGAAGAAGTCAGGATTTGCTGGAACCCTTGTTCTTAGCTCTCCCAAAAGTATCAAATCAAGGGATGAATTTAAATCAAAGGCTAAATCCAGAAGAGAAAAATCTTTAGGATCTTTCCTAAAAACCTTAGACATAACTCAGGGAGTATCCAAGGAAAACATCAGTCAATAGGCCTGATTTCTCAAAGCTGAGTCTCACAAACTCCCTCCTTTGAAGAGAATGTGTTCTAAGACCCTTAAAAGTCTTCCTCAGTGGCCTTGAAGGAGGTCCCAGTAAAGGGGGGAGTGTTGCATCTTGAAACGCATGCTTCTTGGCTTTTGTATCACGGAGTATACTACTCATTATAACCCACAAACTTTTCATAGAATTCTGTTGTATCAAAAAGACTCAAAAAGATTTTGTATTGAGAGTACAAAAATGAGAGAGTTTGGGGGTCCTAACCCCTACGAACAAGAAGCACATTTAGAAGATCACTGAACTATGAATTCTGACCTAATGAAAAAAAGAAAGAAAACTTTTTGGGATCAAGGTCCCATAGAGATGCCTTCCCAGGGGGTAGGATGAGTACAACAGGAGTTGGCAAGGGATGTTTGGCTATATTTCAGAGCAGTGAGCTCTCATTTTTCTCCTCTGCCTATTCCATAATCCAGTGGTTCTGGGCGTGTGGGAAACAGATACCAAGTTTTTGGATCTAGAAGAGCAATATTCGGGAGCCACACCTGATCTGACTGATGTGATACTATCATGGACTTTGGGATGATACTGTAATAGCATGAGACTTGAGGGTCTTTAGGAAGGAGGTTGGTACTTGTTTTAAGTAGGGCACACTGTAATCATTTGGGATCAGAGGTTAGCCCTTGATAATCAGTTCTAAACACAAGCTACAATGACCCTTGCCTCCAGGCACTCCTGTCTGGAGCAATTCCCTATTTGGATGAATCAGGACTATCCCTGTATGATCAGTTCAATATGGCAGAAGTGACAGTCTGTGAGCAGAGGGACAGTATGTGAGCAGACATTTCAGCTTCCATCTTGATCTCTCATCTTAATTGCTTTGGGATAATGCAATCATATACTATAGAAAAACCCTCAACCCCAAGGATAACAACCATTGCAAGAATAATTGGCCAACATCCATCATAAGAGGTTATCTTAAAAATGGGATTTAACCAGATTTTGTCAAGACTTCAGATAACAGCAACCCCAACTGGCTTGTGACTAGAATGTTGTAAAATGATTCTAAATTCTTGACCCAGAGAACTATGGGACAGAATTTCTTTCTATAAGAGATGATTACTACATTAAGTCACTCAGGGGATTTTGGGGGTGAGGTTATTTATTACCTAACAAGAGATACAAAATATAGCGAGCTTTAGAGGTGAGATGGTTGGGGGCAGGGACTCTATCAGGGTAGGTAGTGTCTCTCTGTAATGACTAACAGTAAGGTCCAGGCCACTGCAGAAAGCAAATGACCCCCAGAAGGAAGGTCATAGTTTGGCAGAGAAGTTGAAAGTGAAGTTTAAACATTTTGAAATACTTTGGAATTCTTTAATAAAGTTACTGAAATCATTTTCATTCTAGTGTTTACATAAGGATGGCTGTGGGATCAGTCATTGAGTTGAAAAAGACTTTCTGAGTAAATAATTTACATGTATCTGGTACTTAGACCATTACTCTTACATTAACCCTTGGGACTGCGATTATTAATCCCATTTAATAGCTGAAGCACCTAATGCTTTAATTTAAAAAAAAAAAAAAAAGTCACCTAAGGTCACAATGGCAGAGTCAGCATTGAAATTTTAGTCTGAGACAATCCTGACTTTTCTTTTTTCTGTCATGTTATATAGTGTTGTAGTTTTTCTTAAGTGTAAGTAACATCCTCATCTTATTTCCTCAGATTTCGCGTTTGATGAGGATAAAAGTGGTAAATATACTAGAATAGTTGATAAAGTATCACTATCAAGTCAACTTAAGGAGGAGTTTATTCGGGTTTGTGGCTCCAGAGGACTAGGAGGCTGGGAGATGACATCTCAGGCACACACCAGAAGCGCTGACAGTGAGCCGGAAGTGGTGTAAGAACATGAACCCTCAAAGCCCACTCCCTAGTGACTTACTTCCTCCAACGAGGTTCACCTCCTAAATGCTTCCCAGTCTCCTCAAACACCATCACCAAGGCAGAATCAAGCGTTGAAGTACATGTGTCTGTGGGGACATTTCTCATTCACACCACCATAGATACCAAGTAGGTGTCTTAAGATAACTAGTAATCTTTTCTTATAAAAGAAAAGGAACAGTGTAAATAATGTCAACTGGAAATGTCACAGGAATCATAGAAGGAGGAGATTCGTATGGGCTAAAGAAAGATTCATGGAGAGGAAGGTGGTTTTTAGCAAGTGAAGGATACAATTAGAACAAGAAAGGAGACACTTGCGGTAGAAGCACTGCTGGACCAATCTCAGCCAAAGCTCTGTGAGCCCGTATGTGCCCTGGGACTCACTACGGGAGAGGGTGGACCTCCGACTCTTTGTCTGCTTGTCTGCTTTGCCGCTCTTTTCCTCCTGTTTGATTGCAGTGTCCAGCTGCAGTGTGAGGGCTTTTTGCATTGCTTTATTGTATCTTGTTTGTTGTGTTTGGTTGTTGTCTCTTGGATTCCTGCTCTTTTCTGGTGGCAGGTGGAGAGAGAGTAGATTCAGGGAAGAGAAGTGGTTGGAGGGAAACAGGAGGAGTGGAAGGAGGGGAAACTGGTGGGGGTGTATTTTATGAGAGAAGAATCTACTTGGAAGTAAAAAAGGAAAAGCTTGGCCAAAGTGGGAAGCAGATCAAAACCAAAAGGAAAGTGCTTTGCCCCAACGAAAGATCCATATTCGATCCCCAAAGATATTCTGGAAGTAACACTTTGGTGGCTCATATGAGAAGGTTGGACTTGTGGCTCAGTGAAAAGTCATTAGAGCTTTCTGGACAGAGCGGTGACCCACAGTGGCACTGTTTTGTAGATTTGCCCCTTCAGTTTCTAGTGTAAATACAGCCATCTCTGTTAGCTTTGCAGTTGGCTGCTGGACCTGCCTCTGCAGGAAGCTTACCGTTGGACACTCCATTCTAACCAAATTGTCCAAATCCAATACAGAATTCCAGAGAATTTCACAGTGCAGATAAGGGCTCAGTCTTTCTTACAAGTTCTAAGAGAAGAGAGAGAATGGACAGACCTCGCAGTCTTCTGCTTCCATAGCTTGACTCCACATTACAGAGTCCCAGCACTAATGGAAGGGCACTGTTCCCTGATACGGTCACAACCAAACTCACAGATCAGAGTTATGGCCATAGTGTTTCCACATACTTGAATTTCAAGCTTGTTTATCTTGTTATCTGCTTAGGCATTGTCTTGCAATATCACCTCAGACTAGGGCTGCTGGATCCAGCACTCAACAAGGATGAGTAAGTCAGTCACTCCCACTTTATCTCTCAGTTCATATGCAAAACTCAAATCCCCAGCCACTCAAGCCTTCTTTTAAGATAACACAAAGCAGACTCAATACCTTTAACTGTAAGCGTGGTGATACATGTCAATCATTCACATGCTGTCAATCATTCACATGCTGTCAATCATTCACATGTTGTCAATCATTCACATGCTCTAATACTTAGTGAGTTCTCATTAAATGCTGTTGTTAACGATTGCTTATATCTGAGAGTGCCTGTTAAATGGCAGGAGATGTCTCCAAGATATAGACTAAGAACATTCCTGTCACAAAATTATTTCAAAACCCTTCTTGGTGCCTTAGAACTGAAATCTGACCACCTCTCCCTCCCAGTGAATACTGAGCACTGAGTACTATCCTAAAAGGCAAGTTCTTGGGTAGTTACTGAAAGTGAGATTGGATGAGTCAGGTTTCCAGTCCACACTGAGCTATACGTGGTATAAATAGCCCTTTCATGTTCGAGGGAGCAAGTCAGAGCAAGGAACTCTAGTAAAGAGAACAGCCGAGTGGCTCTTCCAGAAAAAAAAAAAAAAAAACCATGCACATGTGCACACATACGTGCACACACACACACACACACATACATACACACACAAAGAAATTTAAATAATTCATTTGTAAATAACTACAAGGGAGAGCAGGATAGTGTAAGTTTCCCTGGAGAAACTGTGATGGGTGACTGTGCAGGGAAGTGTTTTACGTGCACACACTCTCATTGATCGGGCTCTCTGTCTGGGTAGCAGTAATGCCTCTGAAGAGTCTGGTTCTTAAGGGTCAATCCCTGAGAAAGGAAACTCCTGGGAGAGAGTGGGGTCTGCTCAGGAAATGTTGACAACTGTATTTAAATAGGCACAGTCAAAGTTGTTTAATGTCCAGTTAATCCCAACTCTCCACTTTTATCCATGTACTGAGATCACGGTTAACAGCAACAAGTGTTTTAAATTTGTCATCTTCTGATTCCCAAATCTATCTCAATCCTGAAAGCAGCACTTCATGCTGAGGGACCTTGAACCAAACCACCCCTTTAAGAACTTACTTCCTCCACAGGGGTTCTTTTGTGACACCTCTGCCTCTTTTCTTTATGATATTTCTTCACTGGGTTTCAGTAATAAAGCTGTCTTGGTAACCAAGAAAGCTATGCTATCATCAGGTGTGACCGTGGGTGTTTGTCAGTCATGTGGAAACAAAAGAACCTCCTGGAAAATAGCAGGAAACATGGTGAGTTTCCTCCGTAGGTAATCAGCCTTCCTTTGCCCGCTCCCCTATTGAGGAGCATTGTCCTAACTGCACTGCGGTCCTGCACCTGTCAAATTTTCCTCTCCCTCTATAGCTCCACAGGATTCACAGTAGGATTCCTGTGCCTGAGATCTACAGTCCTCTCACATTAGCTACAGCGTCTGACTAGCTCCAAAGCAGAGACGATGGCCAGAGACTGGAAGGTCCTGGGTTTCAAAAGCTGTTTTAAATTATAGGAACTATGTGTGAACAGCAAAAAAAAAAATGTTGGGAGCCAGCCCCTAATAAACAGCTGATCGGTCACTCAACAATGACGTGGTCATTTGTGATGTGTCATCTAAGTGACAGGATTGGAATAGCCAGACTCCATGGAACCAGAGGGTTAGATGCAAGCAAAATTAGCTCCCTGGGACGAGAGGGTCAGAGCCAGGCAAAATTAGCTTGGCTTTCCATCAGGGTAATGACTGTAATCTTTAGCACTCCCTGGGGTGCTTTATAGTCAAGGTCCTGGGGAGAACTGGCCAACAGTTAATCTCAGTAGAGGCCTGCCAACCCGAGAATAGACAATAACGCTCATTTACTCTGTTCTCCTCTGGAACATGTTCTTACATGGAGCTGCCTGTGAGAATGAGTCTATCACGCCACATACAATGACATTACACCTTCTAATAAGCTGATCCTATGGAGGATTTGATGACTCATGCTGCGTATAAAAGTGGAAAGTTACGTGGCAGAGCTAGCTATAAAACAGCCTTTAACAAGACTGGGGAAATCATGGGTATTTGGCCACCAAAAGCCTTCCAGCCTGTTAGGGACTTGAAATTCACAAGCTAATTGAAACTAAGCCTAGGGCCGAACCAACTTATATGAAATGTGCTATAAGCACAATAGGGTTTTAGGCTCAAATCAGAGTTCCATAGAGAGAAAGAAACCAAGAAAGCGGGAGTAACTCTACAGGCGTGGTGGAAATCATCCCCTCCAGCAAGCTTATTGCCAGTACTGCTCATTTTGCTCACAAAGGAGAGGGAACAATCTTTTTTGTGTACAATCACAAAACAGGAAAGGATATCAACATTTAAAAAACTAAATATAATATTGATTTTCTACAACAAAATAATTAGGTTTGCTTCAGAATGAGAGGAACAGGTACACCAGAGAATCATTGACTCACAGGTACACCAGAGCATCATTGACTCACAGGTACACTGGAGCATCATTGACTCACAGATACACCAGAACATCACTGACTCACAGGTACACCAGAGCNACACTGGAGCATCATTGACTCACAGATACACCAGAACATCACTGACTCACAGGTACACCAGAGCATCACTGACTCAAAGGTACACCAGAGCATCACTGACTCAAAGGTACACCAGAGCATCACTGACTCAAAGGTACACCGGAGCATCACTGACTCACAGGTACACCAGAGAATCATTGACTCACAGGTACACCAGGGCATTATTGACTCAGCTACACCAGAACATCATTAACTCACAGGTACACCAGGGCATCATTGACTCAGCTACACCAGCACATCCCTGACTCACAGGTACGGAGGACAGGACTCTCTAGGGATCTGTAGGAACAAACCAGAAGCTAGGAACAGTATTTTGAAAGAAGAAATGAGAATTCTGCAAGGACAGGTAGACAAAAAGGCAAAACCAACATTACTTCAATTTCCAAATTCAAACTAAATTCCACCTGCCCTGAAAGCTGCAAAACAAAAATAATGTTCTCCGCTCTAGAACAAAACAAACAACCCCCACAACTTCATGCTGAGTAAAATTGCCAGATGCTTTTCTAGCAAGCCTTGGAATTGCTTCCATCAACCATAGCAGTAAACATGTGACATTGGTCAGCTACATCCTCTGCGCCAAGATCTCTGAAAAGAGAGTTAAGCCAGTAATGAGTACGACAAATGAAGGGACTGGTGGTGAGGGGGGTGGGACACAGGGTCTTACAAATGGACCCATTTGAAATTACAGCAGTAAAAGACATCATTAAAAACAGCCCCTACTTAAAAAACGAGAGAGCGCCATCCCGAGCTTTCTGACAATGCTGTATGGCCGTGCTCTGCTTTTAAAAATTCTTCTCACAGCTGGCTCTATAGACGTTTACATTCTGAGTTATGCTCAGCTGTCAGCTAGATTTGCAGCAGTTGGAGAATTCCGAGGAGTCCTCAACCCTAAATTCCAGGACATGAAGCTAATGCCACTATTTAGACTCATCTTTTAAAAATAAACGCATGTCATTTAGAAGGTTCCAGTTATTAAAAGGATGATATTAAAAATATAATGTAAGCAAAAGGCAGTGATTTTATAGCAAATACAATATTAATATGTGTATGTAGACATATACCACAATGTCTATAACATATATATATATATATATACATACATATATATATATATATATATATATATATGCATCATACTTAATAATGGCTTCAGCACCAAAATTTCAAAGACAGTTGGTATTTAGTAAAGTAGAAGAGTAAATTTAAATTATTTGCTATTTAGTAGAGTAATCTACAAATTAGTAGAGCACTTTGATAAACAATTTTAATAGGCCGTACTGATGCCAGGCTCCAGTTCAGATTAATCCACTGATCAAATTTTTGCTGAGCAACTACTGTGGGAAAACACTGCTTGGAACAAAATAGTTAAAAATCCCAGGCCTCACAAAGCTAACACCACAGTGTGAAAAGACATAAAAGAAAACACATAGCCCTCTGCGTGTGTAAATATGTGTGTTGTGTATGTATAGTATGTGTACATGTTCTGGCGGGTTTGTGTGTTTGTGTGTGCAGGCACATGTGCATGTGTGTGCACATGCATATGTGGACCAGAGACAAATATTGGGTGTCTTCTTCAATCACTATCGGCCTTTTTTTTTTTCCAAGACAGAGTCTCTCACTGAATCTGGACACATCAACTTCACTAGTCTGACTGGCCAATAAGCTCCAGAGGGCTACCTGTGTCCACTTCCCATGCCCGGCTTTTACAGGGGTGCTATGGATCTGAATAAGATCATCATTTTTTTTTTATGGCAAGCACTTTACCAAGTGAGATGTCTCCAAACTAAACACGTTTAAAATGGAGAGATAATATGACGTATTTAAAAAGCAACAAATGATGGCGGGGCTGGTGCCACCTTCTTCCCCTTGGCCTTCTTTCCTTTGGGCATCTTGAGGCCATAAAGGTGGTCAATCCTTTGTTTGAGAAAAGGCCCAAGAACTTTGGCAATGGAGAGGACATCCAGCCTAAAAAAGATCTAACACGGTTCATCAAATAACCCTGCTATATCAGGCTGCAGCGGCAAAGAGCCATCCCCTATAAGTGGCTCAAAGTACCTGCTGCCATTAACCAATTCACCCAGGTCCTGGACAGGCAAACAGCTACTCAGCTGCTTAAGCTTGCTTACAAGTACAGGCCAGAGACAAAGCAAGAGAAGAAGCAAAGGCTACTGCCCCATGCTGAGAAGAAAGCTGCTGGCAAAGGGGATGAACTAAGAGACCACCTGTCCTCCGAGCAGGAGTCAATACAGTCTCTACCTTGGTGGAGAACAAGAAGGCTCAGCTGGTGGTGATTGCCCATGATGTCAACCCCATTGAGCTGGTGGTTTTCCTGCCTGCCCTGTGTCGAAAGATGGGGTTGCCCTACTGCATCATCAAGGGGAAGAGCCGGCTGGGGCACCTGGTCCACAGGAAGACATGTACCACTGTTGGCTTCACACAGGTTAACTGGGAAGACAAGGGTGCTCTGGCTAAGCTGGTGGGAGCTATTAGAGTCAATTATAATGACAGCCACTGGGGAGGAAATATCCTGGGTCCTAAGTCTGTGGATCACATTGCCAACCTGGAAAAGGCAAAGGCTAAAGAACTCGCCACTAAATTGGGTTAAATGTATACTAAGTTTTCTGTACATAAATATAATTACAAAATTTTTGAAAAAGCAACATGCATGGCAAAAACAACTCAGTGGGAAGATGGAAGTAGAGCTCTCATGTTGTTCTAACTAAGGTAGTTTGAGTCAAATGTGTAAGAAAGGAATATAGAGATCTTGTATCCTGGGTCTCTCAGAGACCAGTCCTCGCAGGAGAGTACGCAGGCTACAGAAGCAACAGAGCTTCTTGGACAGGGGCCCTTCCGGCCTTCCTCCTCAGCCAGGAGGTAGAGCTGAGCTCCAGACCTCTGTATACCTTCCCTGAAAGAGGAGAGCTTGCCTGCAGAGAGTACTCTGACCACTGGGACTCAAGAAAGACTTGGACTCCCAGGACTGCTGACAGAGCCTAACAGAATCACAGGAGGAACAAGCTCCAGCCAGAGACAGCTAGAACATATAAGATCAGAGATTACCAGATGGTGAAAGACAAACATAAGAATCTTACTAACAGAAACCAAGACCACTGGGCACCATCAGAACCCAGTACACCCACCACAGCAAGTCCAGGATACCCCAACATGCCCGAAAAGCAAGATTCAGATTTAAAATCCTATCTCATAATTCTGGTAGAGGATTTTAAGAAGGGCATAACTCACTTAAAGAAATACAGGAGAACATTGCTAAATAGGTAGAAGTCCTTAAAAAAGGAAGCACAAAAATCCCTTAAAGAACTGAAAGAAAATACTGCTAAACAGGTAGAATTCCTTAAAGAGGAAACACAAAAACCCCTTAAAGAGTTACAGGAAAACACAACCAAACAGGTGATGGAATTGAACAAAACCATCGAGGATCTAAAAATGGAAGTAGAAACAATAAAAAATAAATAAAATAAATAAAAACCAAAGGGAGACAACTCTGGAGATAGAAATCCTAGGAAAGAAATCAGGAACCATAGATGTGAGCATCAGCAGTACCCCCCAGAGCTTGTGTCTCTAGTTGCATATGTAGCAGAGGATGGCCTAGTCAGCCATCACTGGGAGAAGAGGCCCTAGTCTTGTGAAAATTATATACCCCAGTACAGGGGAATGCCAGGGCCCGGAAGCAAAAGTGGGTGGGTTGGGGAGCAGGGCAGGGAGAAGGTATAGGGGATTTTCAGAGAGGAACCTAGGAAAAGGTGCCGCAGACTTTTCTGGGGTCCCTGATTGGCGGGGAACGGGTCTCTGGTTGCAGGTGAGCGAGGATTTAGCGAATGTGGGGTGACAGACATGGACACAAGGGAGTGTGGTATCTGAATGTGAATTGTCAAATTGAGCATCAGACTATTTATACAGAATAAAATAGGGAAGTTACACAAAACAGAGGAATGCAAACCTGGAAGGGCTGGCAGGAACCAACTGGGATAATATTCAATGTTAACAGCTGGGAATCAAAAACAGCTCCACCTAAAGTCAGCTCAAAGTCAGTAGCTGGAGGCAAGGACTTCATGTCCTTACCATAGATCCTATAGTCCACCTTCCCCCTAGGCCATTGTAAATACTTGTGTATGGGTGTAACTCAGCTACCTATGGTTCTAAGTATCTACCCTGGTTCCTCTTTAGATCACAAACTTCCTTCTTCCTAGAGAATATTAAATTCCTATGTAGGGCAGTGACTTAGCTGCCTAGACCCAGGGTCAGCTCAAGGACTGACTGCCTAGGAACTAACATGGCTATGTATTAAGGGAAAGCACATGGATCTGTTTTCCAACTAAAGCAAGGACATTGGAGCATTCGTTATACAAAATGCCACCATTCCAGGAGACTGAGTTTCCTTGAACTTTTTGCCTTGGGACAGCGCCCAGGTTTTGGGGGCCTGTTGGCGCTTGACACTACTAGAAAGAATGTAGCAAAGGGGATAACATTTGAAATGTAAATGAAGAAAATATCTAATAAAAAATAATATGCAAAAAAAGACTATAGAGAAGCCTTACAGCAGATGAGGGAGATAGCTGAAAGACGAAGACCCTAAGGTGCAGCACACCGGTTGGTGTGAAGTAGGAGGTGCAGAATAGTAGGAAATGGGGTAAGGATTGAAAGAAACTCAGTCTGTACAGGTCTTGGCTGGTGTTTTGGCTTTTACACTAAAGGCTTTACACAGAGGAGAGAAATACTCTATGCTTTGTGATGGATCTTCTATTATGTCCAATGGTAATTAGGAAAAATAGAATCAAGGAGAGCAATTAGGGAAATAGAAACAATAAGTGGCTTGTAGTGGTGTGCTGATAATAGAGACACAGGATTGATAATATAAAATACTTAGTGTAATTTAAAAATGGGCAAATGGGATTTTCTGGCTAGAGATAAGGTATGAAAGAAAATTGTGGGGCAATTAAGATTTGGTCCTGATTGATGCTGAGAGTAGTGTTGCCATCATCTGAGAGGGGAAGACTAGAGATGAAAGATGACAAAGTTTCAGATTGGATGTTCTACCATGACAAGTTGGGCTTTACTACTAATAGCTTTAATAGCAGTGATTTCAAAAAGCCACAGAGGCAACCATTTCTAACTGTTACAGCAAGTGAAGGGCCTACAAGGGTAACCATCAATGATGTCAGAGTCAGCAGGGGGCTTTGATTCTTAGTGCTCTAGGATAGGACATAAGGCCGGGGATATATCTCAACTGGTAAAGTCCTTGATCAGAGTTCCGTTCCCAGAACCTACATAGAAAAAAAAAGCTAGGCATTGTGGTGTCTTTGTCAGGTTTGGGGAGGTAGAGACACGCTGCTTCCTAGGACCAGCTGGCCAACTAATCTAGCTGACTTGGCAAATTCCAGGCCAATGATACCCAAGGTTATCATCTGACCTACAAACACACACACACACACACACACACACACACACACGTTCATGCACCCCATACATCTTCATATGACATACACATAAATATGCATAACACTCAGCATAAGAATAAAGTGTATATGCTGTTCTTATAATAGTATATCTCTGCATTCACATTAAAAGGTAACAATAGTCAAGAAATTTTGATGAAGCAGGAGAGACAGGTGATGCTAAGTGGACAATGGTTCTTAGTGAATGAAAAATGTTGCATTGAGCACACAATGAGAAAGATTGGCCTTCTTAGTTAGGAAAATGAAGAGAAGCAAGCACCAGAGTATGGCACAGACATGGTGGATGGGTAAACACCATACCTGAAGTCTGAATAATTCTTTCTATTGTAACTGAAGATTATAAAGATGTAGCAATCTTGAGAGAGAGATATAAATAAAAATTAACAAGAAAATGGGGAAGTAAATGAACTGGGAAATCATCATTCCAAACAACAGGAGGACTCAAGCATCAACATTGTCTGCGAGCAATCACTCACTCACAGTAGGGCTCCATCTACAGAGGGCTGATGCTTTCTCCTCCCAATCAGATTCATCCACACAGGTATGCAGTGGAGAGATACATACACTTGCCAAGCTTCCAGCCTCAGCAAAGAGGAACCTAAAATTAAAGCAGACCACTGGAATTGTTGAAGATGGAACTTAAGTCTGATAAAAGGGGAAAGGAAGACAAAAGACCTGGGATTTGGGAGGGATGTGGGATATTTTGTTGGGACCCTGGCTCTGCAAAGCTTATACTACAAGACCACAAGGAAGAAATTGTGGAGATGTTGTGGATCTAAGCAGTAATAAAATTCAAGACAAGATCTTGTGATTTCCCCAGAGAAATGTGTTGTGGGAAAAAAAATAGGATGTGAGCAGAGAAAGGGGCCTTAACACAGCTGCAGGTCAGCAGCTTTCCAGAAACTTCAGATCGCAGAATTGCTTCTTTGGGCATTTTGTGGCTGTGGAGAAAATGACGATGGCGGGTGGAGTCAGCAAAGACCATACAGGACTTCATTTCTCTAGGGAAAAATATCCCCAGTGGTTTTACATACTAGAGATTTATTGAGGTCATACACTCTCCTTTTAAAACACGTGCAGTAACATAAAAAGTGCATTGCCTATTAGTGTGCCAAGTTAGCTAAAATTACTATTACTGTGAAAACATGGTGGACTAAACACCTTGGTTGTGTAATTATTCTTGTTTTTGTTTTGTTTTTTTTAATGAGCTAAGCATAATGGGGAAAATAGATATGCCAAGCAAATTGTTCTCAAAATTAGTATTTAATGTAAAATAAAAAGCACTTAGTGTATGTTTTAGTTTCACTCGGTTGCTAGGATAAATACCATAACCAAAAGCAACTTGGAAGAAGAATGGATTTATTTGGCTTATGCTTCCAGGTCACAATCCACAACTGAGAGGATCAGGGCAGGAATTCAAAGCAGAAGGAACTAAAGCTTTGGCCTATTGGCTTACCAAAAGGCTTGTGCTTAGCTACCTTTCTTCTACAGTCCAGGATCACCTTCTCAGGGAATAGTACTGCCCACAATGGGCTGGGCCTTCCTATATCAATTAGCAGTCAAGGCAAGGTCTCCCAGACAGGCTCATAGATCCAATCTGATCTAGGCAGTCCCTCATATGGGGAAGACCTTTCTCAGATGACTGTGGGCTATGTTGATTTGACAGTTCATGGTCATCTATACTATAGTGCAAATGTTGATACTTTATGTGATTCCTGTACACAAACCTGCAGTGATGATATACAATTTAACAGTAGAAAAATGAAAATAATGACTGATGCTCCTATAAATATTAGTATTAATAGCCAAAACACAGAAGCATTTCAAGTGCTCATTAACTGAGGAATATGTAAAGAAAATGTGATATATCCATAAAATGTTATATTTTTTAGCAATGAAATGTGTGATGTTCTGGTATACAGCACAGCATGAATGAGACTTATTATGCTAAAGGCATGAAATCAGATATCAACCAGGCTAATTATACCATCCCACTAATGCAAAAGTTCCAGAATTGGCAAATTTATAAGGCCATGAGTACAAAGAGTTTGAGAGTGACAGCTCAGAGGCAATAGGTGTCTTCTGCTAGGATCCAGAATCTTCTAAAATGAATCATGATGCAAATATACTTTTAGAAAACTGTCATAGTATTAGTTGAGTGGATTGTAGCCTATGTGAATTATATCTCAATAAAACTATTTTTAATTAAAACAAACTTTAAGCTGGGGGGTATGGCTCAGCGGCAGTGGATGTTTAGCCTGCCTGAGGCCCTGGGTTCAATCATCAGCACCATAAAAGAAAACAGAAAAAAGTCAGGGGGAGGTAATAAAGGAAATTGAATGATATCAGATGAGCCTTAGACAGGTGAGGGTGGCATTAAAGTACAAGACAAGACAACCCTATCAAGCACTCAGAGAAGCCCTGTGTATCTTGGAATTTAATCAAGAGGTCAGCTGGTATCCCGTGCACGTTACTAAGCCATCTCTACCACAATCTCACCGCTGCCTGACATAGCCAATACTTCTCCAGCAAACGCATGCCAAGCCAACCCAGAGTTTTCAGAGCGCAATGTATGGGGTTCAGTATCTAGTTTGAGGCTGAAAAGAATTGAAATCTAAATTCTGCTGAAGATTGTGGGTGTGACTTTGGGTGAGTCTTTTTGTCACTCTTAGTCTTGATATCCGATGGTGGAGGAGGACCAAAGGACCCAGCTTATACTGTCACTGCAAGAATGAAATGATCTGAGAAAATCAAACATTTATGAAATAGCTGTCATATACTGTCTGCTTAGTCATAAATTTGGTACAATTTTAGGATTGGGAAGGGAGGTGGCTAGAGATTCCCATGCATTTTTAAATTCATATTCCAGCACTCTCCACTCTAAGTCATGGGGGAAAAAGGAAGGAAGGAGGGAGGGAGAGAGGGAGGGAGGGAGGGAGGAAGGAAGAAAAAGAGAAGAAAGAAATATTGTGCTTTCAAACTCTCCTCCCTTCTCTCCCAACTAGGACTTCTCCAGAGACATATACTCCTGTCTTTGGGTGAAATTAATTCTCGCTGTCTAAAAGAAATGCTGCTGTTATAAGGACAGCTATATCTAGACTCAAATATCTAGACCTAATGTAGAACAACTTCTGTGTCCTACTTAGCATCAGGTTTGACACTTATCAAAATTGCCTTTGTAAATTCATAGAAAAAAAAATCTCCTAAAGTGGTGTCATGTGAATTGAAGATTAATAGGTCAGCAAGTAATTGATACCAGGGATTAGAACTCTTTGAATTTGCAGGCCTATGTTCTAGCAGGCAGAGATATACTCTGATGTGTTTGAAATTACAATTTATAAAGTAATAAAAAATAACAGCTACTTACCAGTACATATGATTAATACTCATTATTTCTTACAATCATAGAGTGCTTATTAATAACAAAATTGGCCCTAATGTGCTATGGAGACATATAAGACAATGCTTAATTCTGTCCCTCAAGGTGGGCTTCACAAAGGAATCCTCTCAGCAAGACTTACAAGGATTCGAAGAGGTTGTTTATAGGAGTTCCACTGAACTACCTCATCGGTGTGTATTAATTAGAAATTATGGAATGGCTTAAAGAGGAGGAAGACCCGCACACCCTTGAAAGACTCACGTAGAATCTCATTCCCTATGTAGCTGACTAAATTAAGTAAAGAACAGGCATCAGCTGGTGTGGCAGAGAAGACACAGGAAAGAACATGTTTTCTGAGAAGGCTGTTGGCTCCTCTCTAGGTAGACATTACCTAAATTAACGCTCTTTTTCACATAACTAATGTCTGCAAAGAGCTGCAATAAATTATTTTGTAACCTCTCTGAGTGGAAAGCCATCATAATCACAAAAGTATATGGAATTACTAAAACCAAAGTCACTTTTCATTGGGGCAAATACGTATTATCTCGGAAAATAGGTATGTTCACAGGTAGGCCACGGCTATTATAATCCTGAGTCAATTTTTTTTTAAGTACCACCAATTGCCTGGAGGCAGTTTTTCCTAGTTAAAAGATGCTGTACTTATTAAAAGGAGACAAACATTGCAACAGGGAAAAAAGATAGCTTCAGCTAAATCGGGACATAGAGAAACTGTGGAGGGATTGAGCTGGAAGCGTCTTCCTTAATGATGGCATTTCTCAGGCTGTACAGAATACTGGGCAAGTACTGTAACTGTAATCTCACTCAGCTGTGGGCCCTGACTGTTACACTCCTGATCACTGGACAAGATGCACTGCTTGCGCATTAATATCTTGACTGTTACGAGGTTAACAGCAGCTTTCTAGTTTGATTTTTGCTCTATAAGCATGAAATCCATATCTAATACTGTCACCTGGTCGAAGGTCTACGACTGGAGAGGTTGTAGACCCTAGTGAGGAAGCTACTGCTAATGTTCTTTTAAGTAGATAAAATGTGCCTGTCAAATTGCCTTCTACATAGTTATGTTTATGCCTATAGATTAGTGTGCTTATCAGTGTGAGTCAAAGGAGCTTCCTTTTGTAGTGGGTAGCAATTACTACAGAGACTAATAACTGACTGGTCACAGAGAATATGTGACTGTTGAGTGTTCATCCCTACATGGGATGGGTATATATATATATATATATATTGCTCTGAGGCTCAGGGTGAGGAAAGGTTTGCCTAAGTTAAAAAGTGTAAATAAAAATAAAACAAGTAGGGCTGAAGACGCGGCTCAGTGGTTGAAGAGAGCACAGGTTCATTTCCCATCACCCACATGGTAGCTTATAATTACTACATATAAATCCAGTTCCAGGGAATCCAGCCTCCAGGGACAACACACACACACACACACACACACATACACACACACCAGCTGGGACAACACTCAAATGTGACATAAAATAAGTATTTCTCTAAACTTTATGGTTCTATAAATATGTAAAGAATGAACCTGACTCTGAAAGAACCCGAGTTTTCAGGAAAAAATACCTCAAGTCCTATCTCTTCAGAAAAGCCTTCCTTGGCATCTCACACATGTGAATTAAACACATCCCACCATGGTCACTGTCCCAGCTACTGACTCTGTGGGAGCTCCTGCTTTGTTTCCTCTGTAGGGTTTAACTCAGTCTAATACCCCATTTGTGTCTAAAGTCTTTCACCACAAATCTGAGGTCAAGGAGAGCAGACAATGGCTGTTTTTCTCTTTACTCCATCACCATTCTTTGTCCAGAACCTGTTGGTGGAAGACAGATATTTTTCTACTGAGCAGAATCAGCTGTCCCACAACAATAGCTTTAAGATATTGATCGGTGAAAGTGTTCACCTCGTGAACAGTTGACCTCAGAACGTTCCCGTATTGTTCGGCTCTGACAACCTTTAATTTTTTTTATATATTTATTTATTTTATCTTATGTGCATGAATGCTTGGCCTGAATGTATGTCTCAGCGCCATGTTCATTCCTGGTGCCCATAGAAGTCAGAAGAGCATGTCAGATCCTCCAGTATGTTATATATCAGTATATTATATATACCAGTATATTATATATACCAGCATAATCCACTGGTATTATGGGAGGTTATAAACGGTCATGTGGGTGCTGGGAACTAAACCCAGGTCCTCTGTAAAACAAGCGCTCTTAACCAGTGAGCCCTTTCTCCAGTTCCACAACAACAGTTTTGAAACCGAAGTAATTTGACACTCCAATACATTTATCGTGGGACAGTGGGGCTGTGGTAGGCAGCCTGGTTTCTGGTTGAGCTAGGTTGGAAACCCCGGTGACCCTGAAGGGAATAACCCTGTAAGGGACAGTAGATGTTTTGCCATGCTCCTGGACACCAGGCTCCGGACACAAGGCCGCAGCTCTCCATAGTTCTGTGGCCATCAGTCACATAAGGGCAAAGCCCCAAGCCCCTCCACAGGTAGCCTCAAGACAGATCTCCATTTTAATGAGGTACCTAAAGGCCTGGAGGCTTAGACAATAAACTCCCCTTCCCAGACGCTCCTCCCTGCAGAAGGTATTTAATCCCAGGTCCACCCTGAGAAAGGGGGGTATGGTTTTACTCATTGCCACTCTCCTCTGTGACAATAAATGCCTTAAAACCATGGACTGTCTTTTTTCATCGAGATTGGCGATGGGAAGCAATGGAGCAGGTCTTCGCCTAAAGAGCCAACTGTCTAGTCTCCCGGAGGAGGCCTCTCAGCACTCCCAGCCATGGCCTCCACCAATCCAAGCTGCCTGCTGAACAGACCAAGGACTCTCCCCCCTGGATCCAACCCGCGGGCCCCCACTCAGCTCTTCCGGAGGCTCCCAGTGGCGCCTAGGTGGAAGCAGGATGCTGTGGCTTCCTATAGCCCGACACCCGCCCTGCATGGGGTAAGTGCAGTCAAAACTTCCCATATACCACCTCCCCTCCCGAGCTGGAAAGGGAACACCATTAACCCCACAATTCTTCATTTCCAGCTAACCACACAGTCACATGACCTACACCCTACACATGGCACATGACCTACTGACACACAGATGGGAGGTAGAATGGATGCCAGATGACAGATTTGTTCTCAAGCTACTTCCTTAAGAAGAGATTGCTTTTTAGTATGAGAATTGACCACTAAGAAGAGTGCAAGTGCTTAATTAAGCACACAACTCATTGAAAGTGTAGGCACCGTTTTCACTACTACATGTATGATCCAAGTTGACCTAAATGGTTGGAGATGCAGTACACTAACGAATACAGCTAGACTTGATTCTGGTTGTCCCTAAAAATAATAAACCTGTGGTTATGTGGAAGAAGGGGCTTCATTCAGTAGTGGAGACACATGAGGTAATGACCAAAGAGTCTATGCTCATTTGGAGAAAAGGAGAATAAATGAAACCAGCCATGATATGAGATTAATTAGGCATGCGTTTGAGTCAGGACCTTGGCTACAAGCTCCAAATGTGTTAGCACTTCTTGGCTTGGCAGAAAGAACCAAGAGCTATTGACAGAAATGAGAATAAAAGCTGCAGTGCGTAATTTTTTATCTTTAGATTACCAGGACCACTGCCCAGTGTAAAGAGCGTTCCTCAGGCCAGAGTCCCAGTCAGCCAGGAAAAGCAGGATAACGAGAGGTTGCTATTGATTTTGACTCTACTGCTCCTGGCCAGGAAGAGCATCCCACTCCTAAAAGCCTAAGTCTTCTCTTTTTGGTCTCCTACTCCTCCATTGGAAGTCTCTGCCAGTCTGTCCTCTGGTGAGCTGCTAATTCAATGACGCTGGTCCCTCCAGCTGTACTTTACTGTCATCTACTTAATCACGCTTAGAACTCAGCAATGCTGGGAGAAAAGTTTCTTGTCCTCCTTTGTCTTTGTTTGTTTGTTTGTTTGTTTGTTGTCGAGACAGGGTTTCTCTGTGTAGCCCTGGCTGTCCTGGAACTCACTTTGTAGACCAGGCTGGTCTCGAACTCAGAAATCTGCCTGTCTCTGCCTCCCAAGTACTGGGATTAAAGGTGTGTGCCACCACGCCCGGCTCCTCCTTTGTCTTTAAAGGCAATACCTTGTACTAATTTCTTGAGATTTATTTACAGTTTATGTGTATAGGTGTTTGGCCTGCATGGATGTCTATGCTCCATGTGTACTCAGAGCCCATGGAACCCAGAAGAGGCATCAGATTCCTTAGAACTGGGGTTACAGATGGTTGTTAGCTACCATGTGGGTGCTGGGAATTGAACCCCAGTCCTTTTATAAAGTAGACAGAGCTCTTAACAGTGAGCTGTCTCTCCATCCTCTGTATTTGAGCTTTACTTACTCAACATATTAAGTCCGTTGACTTCCTGTGGAAATCTGGGATGATACTCATGAAAATATCCTCCCCAAAGTGAAAAAAAGTCTGTATTCCCTATTCAAATACATATCGTTTCTACAGTCTCCCTCAGTAAGGAAAACTCTACTCAGAGTTCCTAGTAGGAGTTCCTAGAGCTCCTTTATCAAAGAATGCACACCATGGTTGTCTATCCATTTCTAGAATGCCACCTGGCCAGCCACTGGTAATCCTGCGTGCCTTCAAATGATTCAAATTATGCTTTCATCTACTCTGCATGGATTCATCCTTCTCTCGTTAAGGAGAAATTCTGAGGTAGCATGGCTTGGTCTTCAAAGCAAACAGAAGAAAGGTAAACGCTCAGATAGTAACCCAAAGCCATGTTTACTGAATAGCCTTACATAAAACAGAGAAAAGACATGGCTGATGAATAAAAATAATAAGTAAACCAAAATCAGTGGTTTAGATCAATACAAAAAGACTGGCTAGGAATCTGCTAGCATTTAGGACTTCTCTATAGAAGTAAATATTTCTCCCAAGTAGAGAGGGGGCAATAGGTTGCCATGCAACATGGACTCTGTCAGCAAGAACATTTTGCTCTTTAGAATAAAGAACCTTGTAAATAAAGCTAAGCCCTGAGTTGTTCCCAGAGGGGAGTCTGCTTCAGATGGAATGCCAAGACCTAAGGAGAGAAAAAAAGAGAGAGATCGTCAATAAACAAATGCAAAGAACTGAATTGTCACATTCTTTTTGTGCACAAACCCTTCTTTATTTGGTGTCCCCATGCTAGCAAGTCACTGCCTCTCTTCTTTATAAATAACTTGGCATTTGGTGGCTGCCATTTGTAATCCTGAGTAAGGACCCCCTCTGTGCATATCTCCTGCTGCGTGCCCATTTCATAACATTTGTTTGCCCTCCATTTGTCTGTATGTGATCTATGCTTGTAGATTTGTAGGAAAGGGGGAGACCCCCACAGCCCCCCAAGGGTTATGAAGCTATTCAAGTGACCTGACAAGCTTACTCCCTCCAACAGCTCCAGGAAAGTACTCCATTAAGCCACGGAGAAATGCACTTCCTCTCCTCTTCACACAGATGAACTGGCTAAGTTCAAAGAAGAAAGTGGACCTGTCCCACTCCCTAATAAGGCTTATTGCCTTTTCCTCACCGCTATCCATTTTCAAAGAGGAGATGTAAGCAAAATGAGGAGGTAAGGAGAGTTCAATAAGCACAACATTGTCAAGTAGAGAACGCCTAGCAATAAAGCCTTTAAAAAGTAAAAAAAGTAACGGAAGATGCTTATCTGGGTGGACCTGTTTCCCAGTTGAATTCCAATTGTTATTCTACTCAGGAAGTACCTTCTGTGGCTGCTTATGATGTGGGCATCTTAACAGCCTCAGATCTCATCTTAATGAATTACAACGAATTCCTGATGGGAGGAGATGGGCTGACCTTAGAAATTCCACAAAGAGGGAAATGTATATTTTGTTTTAAATTTTCCCTTCAGGAGGTATTTATATGGCACTTCAATTAAATATATTAAGAAGATATTTTTATTGCTGAGATCCTAAGAATTGGGTGACACACAAGTGCTGAGAGTATAAACAGGCAGCTGCCACTGCCACTGTAGGGTGACATTCTAAGTATTCAAATTCCACAGGAAATATGGGCTCTGCCTAAACTCTAAGGAGGTCCCTGCAGTTCTGTTTGTGGTAATTCTATTTCTTGGAGCTTGGTGCTGTTTAAAATCGCACCCCGCCCACACCACAGCATGGCTATATAATGTAGTCCTTTCAGTCTTTGCCCTGAGAACACATTAAGCAATCTACCCTCCTACACTTAGAATCTCACCAGAAAAGAAATAAGAACAGAAGGAGAAGAGGAGGAGGGAGAAAGAGAAAAGGGAAAAGAAGGAAAAATAAAGAGTATGGATTCAAAAGAATTGCACTTTGTGTGATAGATTCAATGAAGGAACAGCAGCGATATTTGCTTCTATTTTAGAGTATAACTTCCAAGTGGAAAATGCTGAAGATTTTGAGGAAGAAGGATATAATTTTCAGGGTCCTTTCTAAAAGCCTATGCTAAGGCGTATGCAATAAACATTACCAAAGCATTCATCTCTCTAAGATAGACCCATTAAATATTTTGGAATTAAGCTTTCAGCTGGCATCTTTCAAAACACTTACGTCCAAAAATCTTGAAGCTAGAATTACAATTGTCTGGAGCCCAATCTGTCAGTAAGCAAACCCCTAGCCTTCCTTCTTAACAGTGGAATGGGCTGAAGGGCAGACACATTGACAGCTGGTTCATTTCTTGCTTTGCCATGTAAATCCACTTTAACATAACTGGCTCTGCACGCTGGCTTTTAGAGGGATGGTGGTGTCTAGAAGCTGAACTAATTGGATAAGCTTATAGAATATTTCCATAAGGACAAAGAATCAGACCCAACCTCCCAAGATTTCCAGTTAGTCTAATGGAAATCTGCTGGACAAGGAGTGTTACCATTTAATGAACTGGCACCCTGCCCAAGTTGGCTTCAGTTTTCCCATGTTGGGAATGAAATCACTGGGTAGCTTTTGGATCATAGGGAAGGATGCGTGTGCTCTTTCTCTTGAACCAGTCAGTATGGTCTTGATGTGTATATGTAGACGCATGCAGTCAACAAGAATAAAAGCACTGAGTGAAAAATGACGTACATTCTAGTTTGCTTTCTGTTGCTGCGAGGAAACACTCTGACGGAAAATAGTCTAGTGAAGGAAACAGTTTACTTTACCTTATATCGCCAGGTCACAGTCTATCATTGAGGGACACCCAGGCAGAAACATGAAGAAAGGAATGACTTCTATTCCACACAACTTTACCTCCTACCGAGGCACTCATTTCAGGGCCAATGAAACCTAGCAGGAACCAGGCAAGATGCTGCATGCTAGCGCAGCCACAAGCCAGATTATACTAGTGATGCCTACCTGCCTATGCCTAGGAGTGATGCTGCCCACAGGAGGCTGAGCCCTCCTGTTAATAACCAAGTTAATAACCAAGATCAATCTTCCACAAACATACCCACGGGCTGATCTGATCTAAGAAATTCCTCTGCTGAGGCTCTCCTCTCAGAGGCTCCAGGCTATGTCAAGTTGACTGCTAAAGTTAGCCAGGACATGTGCTTCCAAAACTTGATGTACCTTTTAAAGAATTTGGCTTAATATATAATAATAATTATATATTAAATATTAGCAATCGTAATTGCAAAGTAGTCACTGTGAAGTATGTGTTACTCTCCATGACCATGTTTTTGTAAACTCTCAATCTTTTTATTTCTTTTAGACAGGGCCTTACTACATAGCCATAGCTAATTTTGTCACAAACAGGGCCAACATTTTGATATGTGACTTGGATGTCATTAAAAAATACCTAGAGATAAACGTTCTTATCATGTCTATGTACGTATGCATGGGTGTACACAGTACATATGTAAATATGCTAAACAGAGAGACATATTTTGAAAGCCCCATGCCTTATACAATAAACCGGCATTTATAACCCTTTATGTAACAACTTGGTCATCCATGGTCTTCTTTGGAACCTGGAAAGATTAGCTTGTCTATGAAGATCTCAGAAAGTAAGGGCTACAGCTTTGCTTCCCTCAATGATACTCCTGACTCATTCTCATCTTTAACTGTGATTTGTACAAACCTAAAACTTTCCAACAGTCCAGCTGTCTCCTGTGCTAGGCTGAGCACCTCTACCCTGCCTCTGATTTGAATGATATTTCTACTTTCTTCAGTGTTTGCTGTCTTCCATTTGCCTCTGTCTTCTTCAATAAAATGAAGTCACTGTCTTTTTCTTTGCCTGTAGCACACGACATGTTGCTGCACAGTCAGGAGATTATTTATGAAGTGTGTGATGTGCGGATAGAAGGAAGACAACGTGGTTGGGATTCAGAGTCGCCGGCCTCTGCTTGTAACAGCCCATCACATTGTTGTATCCAGTTTCTAAATCGCTCACGTGTGGGGTGGAAAAATGTTCTTAGGGAATACAGTTATTTAAAGAATCCCAAAACCCAATTCTGAGAGGTGAAGAGTCATACAGTCAACAACGTGATCGTGGGGGAAACAACTCCTCAGTCATCTACCCCAGTTGCTCTGTTGGCACTTATTGGCTCTATATAAATGCAAGGATCTTGTTTTCGTCCATACCATCAACAAACGTAATTCAAGCTATAGGAAAAAAGGAAAAGGGGAATGTAAGATTTTTTTTTTTTAAGCAGATAGAAAGGATTCCACTTAATAATTATTTTTTGCAAATCTAGGGCCACAACTTCCAGCTATTCAAACATTAAATACTATAATCAGTTATACTTCGAACTAAAACTGTGACTTCTGGAGATAAAAGAGATGAAATAACTTTTCAAAACCAAAACCAAAAAGACTGGAGAGATTGTCTGGCTATTAAGATCACTGGTAGTGCTTGCGGAAGGCACAGGTTCAGTTCTCAGAACTCATAGAATAACTCACAACCACCTGTAACTCCAAGGTTCTCTTCCAGACTCTGCCTGCACCAGGCACATGTGTGGTACACATGCATACATGCAGGCAAACGTTCATACACATAAAAAGTTCTTCAATTTTTCTATGTAGTAAAAGACCAATTATTGAATTTATTTATTTATTATTTATTTACATGTGCATTGGTGCATTGCATGTATGTCCATGTGAAGTGTGTCAGGTATCCTGGAACTAATTACAGACAGTTGTGGGCTGCCATGTGGGTGTTAGGAACTGAACCTGGGATCTCTGGAAGAGCAGCCAATGCTCTTATCCATTGAGCCATCTCTCCAACCCAAGGCTAAAATTTTTTAATTGAAAAAACTAGCTTGACAATGTAGGTAGTTAGGTTTTAAATTTTAGATTAATTCAGTTATTAACTCTAACATTTTCATTAATTTGACAGTCTTTGTAGTTACTAACCAGAAACAAAACAGAAACCCAACAAGTTTCTCATGGAGAGGTACACTGAAATATAACTTATTGAATAGGATGAAAGTTACCCGACCAATGGTGTTCTGAATGGATCTCACTCAATGACAAAAGATAGGAGGAACAGAGATGTCCTTATCAGGGACAGCTTAATAAGCGCTATCACATATGACAGACACAATTCAAACTACATTTCATTTCAGAAACTTTTTCTTTTTTAGTTCAAACATTTTAAATGCCACAATCCACAGTGGATTGGCTGGCTAAAAATGAAAGTCTCAAGTGAAGGTGTCACAGTGCACCAGTATTTTGGAAAACACCCAAGCCCGAAAACAATACCGAGGGTCGGGCAGCTTCCTTCCCTGCTAACATAGGAAGGAAAGTGAATAAGGCAAACGGTCCTCACTGAATGCTCCCACTCAAAACAAATACAGTTAGACTTGAACCAGGATGGTCCTTTACATCTTCCCCTTCGCTGCACACTGTACACGGATCTGGTGTGTGAGTGGTAAATTCATGGGAGCTCTCAAATAGGCTGAGTATTAACATCTCATTTACGTGGACAGGGGAAGAGAAATAAATAAGGAACCGTCTTCTCTTGGCTTGGAGGTCTATGGGGAAAGTTGCTGTATACGTTTTGTTTATTAATATTATTTTTTTAATCTGTGGTTATTTATAGTAGGGGGAAAACAGCTGCACCTTTTATCTCGACAGTCAAACAATTGGTTCCATTAAATATCCTTTTCCACCAGTTGTTTGACCTCTAGGAAACCTAGTCTGAAGTTATTAATAATGTTCAAAGAGAAGGCAGACTGCTTAGCCACACACAGTATTCTAATACTGCAGTCACTTTTAGTATATTACTGTACCTTCAGAATACCTCCTCTACTGAATAGTTACAGTCTACTTTCCAATAAATGTCTAAGAAAGATGATTATGGGCTTTGTCCAACCCTAAGAAGGTTGATTCACAAATCATCAAAATGATGAAATTTTCATGTCATGCATAACCAATTATTCTAGGTACATGATATGTGTTGTTTAACCTCATAGGATGGCAGTGCACTGTGACTTTGTAAATAATAGAGGCAGGATGGAGTCTAACACAGAGATGGAGCTTTGGAACCAGATGCTCACAGCTTTAAGTACACATTCCATAGTTCACCATGTCTATGACCTGTCTGTACTTTAATCTTTTTGAGTGTTGATTTCTCAGTCCATAGAAATTTTATTACACAGAAGATGGCTAAAATTAACAGTGATATATGTTGCAAAATAACAAGAAGAAAACATTTCTCATCTTTTTGACTCAAAGAAATAGTAAATGGTTGAGGTAATAGCCGAGCAGATGACTCTTATTTGAATTTTGTGCAATATATACAGAAACAAATATCATTCTGAACCCTACACAAGCACAACTAGAATGTGTCTGATAAAAACAGAACTTATAAACTCCCAGGATACTTGGTCAGCCTGCAAACCATCTGAAACATATTGAAAAGCCCAATGAGTCAGGTGACCCATCATTTGACAATGAACAATAGTCCATTAACTATCAAATCTTACCTAAGCATTTAAGACACAAACAAAAAGTCTTTATTATGTGGAAGTTATATTCTAGATAAAGAAGCTAGATAACAACAAAAGCACACTTTATGATGTAGAAAATGCAGTAAATAAAGGCTATAATAAAAAACAGAATATGAAATGAGGTGTGGGGGCTGATAGTGGCAGGAAGATCTCAAGCGTTATATTGGCTGATCAAGGTAGGGCTCTTTGGGAAGAGATCATCAAGGAAGATGTGTGTTCAAAAGTAAATGAATAAATCACAGAGCCATGTGAGAGTGTGAACTCCACAGAGACATAATAGTCTGAAGCCTAGGGTGGAAGTCTAAGCTGGGGGTCTTGGCATCTGACTGACATGAACTCTGTAAGATAAATAGAGAACACACACACACACACACACACACACACATGCTCATACACACAGGAATTGGCAAAGGAGGCCAAAGGGACACCAGTGAAGTGGGAGCAAAGTAAAGAGCCCAGCGTTGGGTGGCCAAGAGAACAAAAGGAAGAGAGGAAGATGGATGCTGCACAAGGCTGTGGACGCTTAAGTACACAGAGAGTCTGTACTGTGGACCATACCAAAGTTCGTTTACCCTCTCAACCTTAAAGGTCATGTTCCCTAATAAAGAAATAAATAGTACTGTGTGCCCTGGAGTAAAAGTACACCAGAGCCAGAGCTCTCTTGTCGCATGTGTGGCTCCCCTAGACACAGACGCCCACAGCAATTCTGTCCCATTCAGGGGTCCACTAGAGAGGCTTAGGATACTAAGAGTCGGGATGGGTTAACATGGAAACTGGTGTCCAGTATTGTCTGAATGAGCAGTGGTGTAAGAGAAAGCCCCTGAGTCACGACTGGCAGCCCAAGCCTGCGACGTCAGGACGAGGCAGATGAGACAGAGGATCAGGAATGGGACACCAGCCTGGGATCCATAACAAGTTCAAAGCGAGCCTGGCCTAAGGGTACTTCATCCAGAACAAAATCTATAAAAGGAAAATGTTCAAATTAACAAAAAATGTGCAAAGGAAACTAAGCAAGTACCAGCATTTAAGGCTGACACAGGAAGACTGCCACAACCTCAGGGTGAGCCTGGGCCTTGAACAGCTTTGAGACACGGAGACCTTATCTGATGGGGAAAAAAAAATTAACTTTTATCCTTAGGCTTCCACCAATTCAGGCCTCTGGAAGATGGAAAAAGTTACCTAAGACAAGACCTAGTTTCAAAGGGCTCTAGAAAAGATGAAATAACCACTCCAGGATGTATGTAATTACCTAGTGTTTGTGTGTGTGTGTGTGTGTGTGTGTGTGTGTGTGTGTGTGTGTACACATATATGAGAGCGTAGGTATATATAATAATTAATATATATTAATGCATATTACAAATTAATTATTATTTATATATCCTATGCACTCAGATCCCATTTGCTTTATTTTTTTCTATTCATTCTTGTTTGTCCATTTTGTGCTTCTATAACAACTACCACAGATTGTGTAAATCATAAACAACAGAAGTTTAGGGAGACTGAGTCTTTCAGAGTCAAGGGGTTACATCTGGAGGGATATTTGACTACATCATAAAGTGGTGGAAATTATTGTATGATGGAACAGAAGACAGGGAGAGAGACGGATAACCTCCGCCTTCTTAGCTAGTCTAATATGTCCATAAAGGTGCCCTTAAATCTAACCACGTCTCAAAAGTGCACAATATGAATGAAATTGTCTCCTGCATTTTGAAAGTGATGTTTAAACCATGCCAATGCCTTTCTGGCTTCTGGGTTCAGACCCTCTAAAGATCAGGAAAAATTCTGGGAGCTTAATTTTTTAATGATCATCAGCAATATTTTAGTATTTTGCCACTCCTAAAATCCATTTCCTACCTTCTTTTATCATTGCTGTTACTGAAAAAGTATTTCACACAGTACATTTTGGTTCCCTTCTCCAGTTCCTTCCAAATCCTATCCATGTCTCTACCTATCCAACTTTATGGTCTCTCTCTCTCTCTCTCTCTCTCTCTCTCTCTCTCTCTCTCTCTCACACACACACACACACACACACACACACACACACACACACACTTTTAAATACCAACAAAAACAAATGCAAAAAAATGTGAAAAGCAAAACAATAGAGGAAAAAAACACCAAAACAAAGCAATATGAAACAAAAGGTACACAAAGTACAACTAAGTTTGTTTTAAGTTTGTTTTGTGTTGTCCACCTACTCCTGGGCATGGAGACTGTGGTTGATAAACCCAGAGAGACTCATGGGAGAAAACTGATTTTCCATTTGCTAGCAGGCATCAATTGAAGATAACTTCTTAATTAAGAGTGGAACTCCTTTTTCAAATCCTCTTTCAGTGCTGGGACCCCATCTGGCTTGAACATGTGCAGCTCTTGTGTGTGCGCTGGCTTAGTCTCTGAGTTCATATGTACAGCGGTCCTCTCATGTCTGGAAAACACTGTTCCCTTGGAGCCATCCATCACCTCTGGCTGTTACATTCTTTTCTCTCTCACTTAGATCTCTGAGTCTCGAGGTAAGGGATTGATGAAAACATCCTATTTTGAACTGAGTGCTCCAAAGTCTCTCACTCTCTGCACATGGTCCAGTCATGGATCTCTGTGCTAATCCATCTACTGCAAGCTTCTCTGATGTGGATTGAACAAGGCACTTCCTCTATGAGTACAGCAGTTTGTCACTGGGAATCATTTTATTGCTATGTTCCTTTAGCAAATTAACAGTATTAGGTATTCCTCTTACACCAGTGGCTGTCAACCTGTGAGTTGCAACTCCTTTAGGGGTCACATATCATATATCCTACATATCAAATATTTATATTGTGATTCATAACAGTAGTGAAATTACAGTTATGAAGTAGCAATGAAGTAATTTTGTTATGGAGTTACCATAACCTGAGGAACAAAAGGGCCGCAGCCTTAGGAAGGTTGAGAAGGACTGCTCTAGACCTGCAGAGGAATTTTAATCTAGCAACATGGCTGTTTTGATTATGACTAAAGACCTTCTAGGTCTGTGTAATCTGGATGGAATACAGACACGCCCTTCATACAAACCTTTAACCCCAAACAATGTAGGTAAAGTTAGTTTGTGAAAGGAAGCAGTCATGTTTGAAAGTGATGTCTAATTGAGGAGCAGACAAAGTGATAAATTGGAGAAAGATTTGACAAAATGAATCAGATATAGGATACTCCTAGCTCTCATAAGAACATCACAGGAAAGGGAGGCAACTTAAGAGAGCAGCAGAAACAGCTGTAAGAGAAAGAGAGTTCAATCAGTTAGGTGCAGTTCAGCTGAGTGAGTTCAGTGCTGTGGAGTTGAGTTTGTTTGTGAACTCCTACAGAGATAGTTGAAGCCAGAGACTAAGAAGGTGCAGAAAATTAGAACAGATTTCCAGAATTAGTTTGAGGCCAAGCAAAGCAATTCAGTCAGAAGTCAAAAGAAGCCATATTGAATCAGTCAGCTTGGAGAGGACTTCGAGTTGAATCAGTCAGCCAGAGTTTAGAAAGCACTAGAAAGGATGAGCTTATTCTTTTTTGTTTGTTTGTTTGTTTTTGTTTGTTTGTTTTTGTTTTTTTCGATACAGGGTTTCTCTGTGTAGCCCTGGCTGTCCTGGAACTCACTTTGTAGACAAGGCTGGCCTCGAACTCAGAAATCTGCCTGCCTCTGCCTCCCGAGTGCTGGGATTAAAGGCGTGCGCCACCACGCCTGGCTCTACAGCTGACTTTTACAATTACTTTTATATAGACCCATAGCCAATTTAGTCTCATGTTCTTGGCCATGTTAGCAGTGGTAAGTAGGTATGTGTTCCATCTTATGGAGTAGACTTTAAATCAGATCATAAAGTACTTGGTTACTCCCATAACATTTGTGCCTCTATTACATCAGTATTTCTTGCAGACAGGTCACTGTGGTAGGTAACAGGGTTTCTAGCAGGATGATATTGATTACCTTCCTCCTCTTGTAGCGTGCAGAGTACCTTTCAGTGCCATGAGTGTGAGTTAGTAGGTATGAAGTTTCTAGTTAGCTCCTCAATGACTCTGTGTTCTGTGACGTATGTAAGTGTTCTCTTCAGCAATGAGGCCTTGCCATCAGGCTGTGGTTTTACTTGGTGGTATAAAATGCCCAGTTGGACCATTATCTCTCCTACTATTTAGTAACTCCATTTCAATTATTTTCAAATACGTATCTACTTTAGGAAGCTTATACAATAGGAGGTTTCCATATGCTTTTTCAAATGGCCTTTAGTGTAAGGTGTTCCTCCCAACATTCCCTTCCTTCCTCCTCTCTTCCATTCTCTTCCCTATTTAAGCCTCATATCCTAGTTTCCCATTTATCTCTCCATAACACTATATTCTATTTCATCTTCCTTGGAAATCCTCTTTAGTCGCTTACTAGGTACCTAACTTCTGTGGTTATTCAGATTATAGCACACATATTGAAAGACTAAAAGCTAATATCCACTGTCTTCATCAGGGTTTCTATTCCTGCACAAACATCATGACCAATAAGCAAGTTGGGGAGGAAAGGGTTTATTCAGCTTACATTTCCCCTTTGCTGTTAATCACCAAAGGATGTCAGGACTGGAACTCAAGCAGATCAGGAAGCAGGAGCTGATGCAGAGGCCATGAAGGGGTGTTCTTTACTGGCTTGCCTCCCCTGGCTTGCTCAGCTTGCTTTCTTATAGAACCCAAGACTACCAGCCCAGAGATGGTCCCACCTATAAGGGGCCCTTCCTCCTTGATCACTAATTGAGAAAATGCCCCACAACTGGATCTCATGAAGACATTTCCCCAACTGAAGCTCCTTACTCTGTGATAACTCCAGCTTGTGTCAAGTTGACACAAAACTAGCCAATACAATTGACCCCTTGTCAACTTGACACACAAACACATGACTATTAAGCCTCAACCCATATGTTCTTATTCATCCCCAAGATCTAAAAAACTTTAAAAGTCCCACAGTCTTTACATATTAAAAGTTCAATCACTTTTACTGGCTTGCCTCCCCTGGCTTGCTCAGCTTGCTTTCTTATAGAACCCAAGACTAGCAGCCCAGAGATGGTCCCACCCACAAGGAGCCCTTCCTCCTTGATCACTAATTGAGAAAAATGCCCCACAACTGGATCTCATGGAGGCATTTCCCCAACTGAAGCTCCTTAACTGTGATAACTCCAGCTTGTGTCAAGTTGACACAAAACTAGCCAGTACATCCACATCTAAGAAAAAATATAAAATCTTAATCTTTGGGGATCTGTGTTATCTCACTCAGGATAATTTTTTTCCTAACTTTATTCATTTTCCTTTAAATTTCATAATTTCATATTTTCTTTATTTTTATTCTATTCTAAAATGTTTTAATGCCCTTTTTCTAGATTGACTCATTTTTTTCACTCATTAGTGATTTGTTCAGTTTCTGTGAGTTTGAGGATTTTCTAGTTTGTTGTTTGTTTTTCTATTTTGTTTCTTTTGTTGTCGATATCTAACTTTATCATTTGTTGTTTCTATTGTTGTTGATATCTAGCTTTAATTCATGGTGTACAGACAGGGTGCAGAGTATTATTTCAGTTTTCTTGTACTTACTGAGATTTGCTATGTTTCCAAGTCTGAGGTCAACTTTGGATAAATTCCCATGAGCTTCTCAGAAGAAAGTATATATTCTTTAGTGTCAGGTGGGATGTTCTGTAGATGTGCACTTTGACTGAGCCATCCATTTCTTCCAATTCGTTTTCAAGATCTGAAATTCTCTCTTCCCTTCTTATAGTTTGCTAGTGAGATTACATCTGAAGTTTTTGTTTGACACCCTAAATTTTTCATTTCCAATTTTATTTCAGTTTGACTTTTCCTTCATGATTCTGTTTCTTTGTTTAATTCTACTTTGATGTCTTGAAATGTTCTCATTATTTCATTTAACTATGTGTTTTCATGGTCTTCATTGAGGTATTTATTAGTCTTCTTTTTAAGGCCCTTGAACATATTCACGATTGATATTTTGAAAGCTTTTTCTTATATTTCAGCCAAGTTGCTTTTCTCGGGGCCTATTGCAATAGGGTCACTGGCTCTGAGGGAAGCATACAGTGTTAGCTATTCCAGTCTGGTTTTGTGATCGGGCCTACACATCTGGTGTTATGACAGTTGACATGTTTTGTTTGTTTGGTGTCTGTTTTGGTGTCTTTGTTTGGAGGTGTTCCATTCTTTGCTTGGGGTTGCCCGTTCTGGATCCTAGACAAGTGTGATGGTTGTGGTGTCCCTGGTGGAGAATGGTCAGAAGTGACACAAAGGAAGGCACATGGGCTAAAAGGAAAAACTTAGAGAGACAGAGGAAATGAGCCAGAAGGACTGAGGCGCGTACCAGAGGCAGGTCCTCAGGAAATCTGATTTTCCTACCTTCTTATAACCTCATTTTTCCTTCCTCTTATGGACCCTGAGAAAAGTTGACTTTATTCTCCTGAAATATGAATATGATCTTTCCTTTCCTACTTCCTTCATTCATGTCTGTGAACACTGAGCTCCCTGTACAGATATCTATTTCTGTCAGTCCGTCTAATACTTCTTTCTGCTCAAAGAAAAATCATCTCCTTTTGGTCCTTTAACTATAGGAGTGTCTTTTCTACTTTTAAGTCTAGCTTGAGGTAACTTCCTTGCACCTCACTAAATCTTTGCTTTCTTCCATTCACTTCACAGTTATGTTTGTACCACCCGTGGCAGAACTCACGTGCTCTGCAAAAGGGGCCCTGTGGAGATTCCCAAAGCACAGGCTCGTGACAAGGCAAGGTAATAAGGTCTCAAACGATGTCATAGTTAGTACTTCATCACAGCATGATGCATGGTTGTTGACTTATTAGTGTGTTTTGTTTTGTTTGTTCACTTACTTCCTCAAACATATATCTTAACTCTCCAGCCAGACAGTAAAAGCCTTTGCAAGCAGAGGAACTGTTTTACATTACGTGTACCCCTCTAACTCCTAACTAAAGAGGTTCAATGTGCAATGTTCCCCCCATGGGCTCTTGTGTTGGAGTCTGTGATTCCTGGTGGATGGTGTTGTTTGGGGAGGTTGTAGATCCTCTGATAGGGCTAGCAGAGGTGGGTCTGTGGGGACTGACTTATATCTTATCCCTGCCTTTGGCCCAGACTCTTTCCTGATCCTTCAAAATGCAGCGAGCCTGATGACAAGTTACTGCCACCCCAGATGCCACCCCAATCAAGACACCTCACCCTCCGTGCCTTTCCCTACCATGATGATCTCTTCAACTGTGAGCCAAAATAAAGCTGTCTTTCTTTAAGATGCCTCAGCCATGTATTTCCAATGGTAATGAGAAAGGTAAGTAAAATTGCTAATAAAGTACAATTTTTCACTTATCATCCTCATTGATATTGATTAACAAACAAAAGAAGATCTGGTTAAGCTATCTTAATAAAATTATTGAGAGCAAATAGAGCCCTCCTGCTATTCTGCAAAGGCCTCTGATCATAACTACATATTTAACATTTAGTGGATGCTATCTCACTAGGCTAGGCTGCTTTATAAAATATAACTCTAGAGATCTTGTGATCCATCTTACACTTACAGAGGTACTGTACATTTTACAAATCTACCTGAGACATCTTTCCTTAATCCCAAAGTCCATAGCCAACTGCCTATTGAATTATGGATAACTAATTGTCTTAGTGAGAATATAAGCTCTTTTATCCACATCCATCCTCCTCACACCCCCATATTCTACCCCCAAAATTTTTTCACAAATTTCTTTTCCTCAATTGATGGCTGATATTATATTTCCTCAGATCAAGAAACCCAAAGTAATCCAGAACCTTCTTTTTTTTTCCTCATATCCTACATCCCTAAGTTCTTTTTTTATTCTTCCAAAAAGATTAAAACATGCACATGATTCTAACAATTCCAAACACCCTTACTGCTATCACCTTAGACCAAGCCACCATCATCTCTCACATAATCACATTCTACCTGTCATCTTCCATCTTTGAATGGCTCCTGTGCTAAAAATTATTGGTGGCTGCTTATTTCACACTGAGTGAAAGCTGTAGTCCCCACCATGGCTTACAGGGTACTATGTAGTTTGAGAAATATCATGTTCCCAACCACATCTCCTGTCGTTACACTTCACCTGGTGCCCACCTCTAATGACACCAGACTGATGCTATTTCATGCTAGCTCTAGGGCCTTCGCATGGACTTTACCTGCTATGTTCTTGTACTTGGTACCTTCATGACTAACTCCCACTTCCCTTTAAGGTCTTATTCAAATGCTCCCCTCTTATCTAAGCTTATCATAACTACTCAGTTCTAAACTGAAGTCTTGATTCTCTTCCATGCTCTTTTCTCTACAACAGTATTACTATTTCATGGACATTGAGTACAGAAACATGACTGAGCAACGGTCTCCTTTACTGCTCTCTGTGTTTGCATCTAAGCCGTGTTTCCCAAGGCTACTCCCAGACAGTCATTGACTATGGCAGAAACAGTAACCTGAGCTCTTTTCTGAAAGACACAGGGCCATTCTGGTAGTTGACTTTGACTCTAGCACTCTCAAGTGCCATGGCCAGTGTTCCTTAGACAACCCTGCAGAATCAGCTGCTCCCATACAACTTTCCCTCTCCCTTCCACTCAGATTCCCAAACTGTTCCAGCCCCGGCCTTTTCTGCTTAGTTCCCAGTTTCCTCTCATATACTTATTTTTTGTAATAAAATCTTGTTCCTGTAGCCTTTCTTGGCATTTGTGTCTCAGAGAACCCAGAATAAAACAATCCCCTTATATATTGCATATTACATTTTTTTTATTGCTTACTAGAATACAAATTTCTAGAGAAGAAGAATTTGGTTTGCTTAAGAATCTCAAACACCCATCTAGCACAGTAGTACATGATGAACACTCTATAAACAAATTCAGGATGAAAGACTGAGCAAACTTCAAAAATATTATCAGTTTTAACAATGTCAATCATGTGAATGAATAAACACAATCTCTCTCAGCTCTCACAACTCTGCTTCCTCCTGAACTCCTCTGGTTTCCCTCCCTCCAACCCCCATCCCCCGTAGAAAAACCTTTACAGGAATGAGATCTGGGTGATAAATTGATTGTAGGAAGAGACCAGATTATTAATTGGATGCCTGCCCATTAGTTTTGGCAAGCAAATGCCGAATTCTGACTGAGATACTTGTCTGCTTTCTTGTCCTTCACATCAGTCAGGGTCTGCAGATAAACAAAATCAAAAGCTTTGAAGGTTTGATGGTTTCTTTTTGTTGTTGCTTTGTTTGTTATTGTTGTTTGTTTGTTTGTTTGTTTAAACATCCATCCAGTAATAATCAAATTTGATCCCTTCCTAATTAATTCGATCGCTTATTCTCTACTCCTAAATGTCTCTTGAGAATGGAAAAACAAAAAACAACTTTTCTCAAGTATGGTTTCTGACTCTTTGTCAGATATATTTTTAATCACATGTATAGTGGGGTGTGTGAGTGTGCACATAAGTGCAGGTACCTGCAGAGGCCTGTGATGTCAGATCTCCTGGATTTTCAGTGACAGGTAATGTGTGCCCCTGACATGGGTGCTGGGAATCAAACTCAGGTCTTCTGGAAGAGCAATTCTTGTTCTTTTTGTTGTTTTTGTTGTTGTTGTTGTTGTTGTTAAATATTTATTTATTTTTATATAGGTGAGTACACTGTTGCTATCTTCAGATCCCATTACAAATGGTCGTGAGCCACCATGTGGATGCTGGGAATTGAACTCAGGACCTCTGGAAGAGCAGTCAGTGCTCTTAACCACTGTGCCATCTCTCCAGTTTCCAGACTCTTTTTTTTTATTTTAATTTTTTTTTATATTAGCTTGCCAAGTAATTTATTTCCACACAAGGTCTTCAAATGTCATTCCTTTTGATTTGTTCCCTACCTCCCCATTCCCTGTCCCCATCTCTCTGACACCCCGTCTTTGCAGTACCCTTTCTTCTCTGGTACTCTCCCATTCTACTTAGCTTCTTCCCCATGCCATATAGTCATATGGGAGCTGCGGTGTGAGTAAGAATGGCCTCCATAGACTCATATATTTGAATGCTTGGTCTGAAATTGGTGGACTGTTTTTAGAAGGATTAGGAGGTGTGGCCTTGTTGGAGGAGGTGTGTCACTTGGGGGGGGAAGCAGGGAGGGGGGACTTTGCGGTTTCAAAAGCCCACATCAGCCTCTGCCTTATTCTAATTACCTAGAGCCTGTGAATAAGATGTGGGCTCTCAGCTACTCCTCTAGCACCATGGCTGACGGCCACCATGCTCCCCGCCATGATAGTCACGAATTCACCCTCTGAAACTATGAGCAAGCCCCCAATAAATCTTTTATAAGTTGCTTTGGCCTTCGTGTCTCTTCTCAGCAGCAGAGCAGTAACCGAGACAGAGCCCTTCCTATTTTCCTCACACTTAGCCGTGTTGACACCCGTCTGTATTTACACACATTTAACAGTTAGAGGTCACGTTTCCCATGTGAGAGAGAGAGCATACAGTATTTGTCTTTCTGAGCCTGGGTTACTCTGCATGAAACAATGTTTTCTAGTTCCATTTATTTTCCTGCAGATTCCTAACTTTGTTATTCAGTTATCCACAACTGAATAAAACGCCACATTTTGTTTATCCATTCATCTGTTGACAGGCATGGAAACTGATTCCATGTTCTCATTACTACGAAAAGAAGTGCATTAAGCATGGATAGACAAGTGTCTTAACAGTGGGATCTGGCATCCTTCAGGTGTGTCTCCAGAAGTGGAACAGCTGGATCATATGGTAATTCTATTTTTTTTTTTTGTACCAAACCTCCCCATTTGACTTCTCCTGTGGCCACACTAGTTCACACTCCCACCACCAGTGTCAGGTGTTTCCTCTTCCCCTCATCTTTCGCAGATTTGTTGCCATTTCTCCATTTCTTTTCTTGATAGTGACCAGCTCGCCCCTGTGATTTGTATTTCCCCCAATGCAAGAGATGTTGACCAGCTTCTCGGATACCCCTTGGCCAATGTCTTCCTCTGGATTGCGTTTCTTTGGTTTAGGTCGTCGGTCCGTTTATCAATGGACAGCCTTATTTCTTTGGTGCCTAATTTTTGCTGTTCTTTCTATATTCTAGATACTAACCCTTTGTGACTTCAAATTCTTGAAAGCGATAATCTTGTTCTTCCGGTGACTGGCTCAGGGTGTGGCCTCTGTGGTTGGGGAGATCCAAATAAAAGTATGAAGCAATCTAAGGTCTCCAAGTTTCTGCAGAATAGAATAACGCAGGCTTCTACCTAGAGTTTTCCTATCCGTCTGTAAGCATCCCCCGGAGCTCGGCAGAGGAGGAGGCTGGGTCCAGCTCCCGCATGAAGATTGATTTAAGCTTCAGCCTGTGTCTCTCTTTGCCCTGTGCCCTTGGGCATTGCTTGATGAATGGCTGTTACAAAGTCAGACAGCTGGCATCCCCATCCTGGCTTTGCTACTTATTAGCCATGTGGCAAATGATCTCCCTGAGCCTGTTGCCTCATTTTAAAATAGGAATAATAGCACCTATCTCTCAACACCCCTAAGATAAATAAGATGAGATGCATTTGTCTATGGACAAATATTAGCTACTACTATGACAAATATCGAAAGCACAAAGAAATGTACGCCAATGTGTTCAGTGTCGGCCTTGTCTATTTAACCTCCCCGCCTGAATGGTGATATTAAAGGGTTGATCCAAACACATAATAATGTGGTGGATGGTAATTGGGGCTCACCACATCAAAATGCACTTAAAGAACAGGTGGGAAAAAGAAAACAAAGTCGATTGCAAAGCTTCCTGGGCTCTGCTTTGACCTGAGTTTGACCGGTTTTCACGGCCTTCCTTAAAGGGCAGGGACTGTCCACTCAGGGTTACAGAATCTAGGCACACTTTCACAGGCTCGCTCCCTGCTCTTGCATAACTTCGGCGGTCAAAATGGGCACCTTCCTGAAATTGAAGCTTGTCGTTTTTTGAATGGGGTCCAAAAGAGGTGCTGCAGTCCCCAGATATCCAAAAGTGTCACCAAGCACTCCCAGGGAGCCAGCCTTTGAATATTAATCACAGCACCTTAACACCTTTGATTTTTTTTTTTTTTTTTTTTTTTTTGACCTAAGCTTCCAAGGTCTGTGACAGAAGCTGCCTTCGGTGGGACTTTGAGAGTTGAGCTGAGCTCGATGCAAATATTCAAATCTAAGAGTTCTTAGGTTACTAAAGGAGCCATTATCATCACTTAAAGCCAAGCAGAGGGAGATGACAAACAAGTGACTTAGCACTTCTCTCTCTCTCTCTCTCTCTCTCTCTCTCTCTCTCTCTCTCTCTCAGGCCAGAGTGAGGTAAACTCAGCGAGGTAACTTTAAACACACAGGCTCACAGGAAAACCCGTGCTGCCCGGACGCTCAGCACCGCAGCTCCCTGCGCCACTCCTGGAAAATAATGACTTGGGTAAGGAACGGTTAATAAGAAAATGTGTCTCGCTAACCGTGTACAGCACAACAAAGAGCTGGCAGCCCCTGAAGGAAAAGGGCTTGTGCGGCTGCCGTTCAAACTTGTCAGTCAACTCGTGCCAGCAGCCTCAGCGTCTGCCTCCCCAGCGCACCCTCATTACATGTGTCTGTCTGGCCTCATCTGTGCATGGGCTCCGAGCCGCTCCTGACAGTTCAGAATTCTCTTCCTTTCTCCCTGCTGCAAAGAGCGGATTTCTCTCCGCGTCTCTTCTGTCATCTCCAGCTTCTCTCCCCAAGGACGCGCCTTGATTTATGGTAGCTTTGGACTTCCTTCAGCGTCTGCCTGTCCTTGACTTCTAGAATGGAAGAAGCGGAGCTGGTGAAGGGAAGACTGCAGGCCATCACGGTAAGTCTGCGTGGAGTTTTAAGTCATTAAGGTGGTTGCTTAGACAAATGGCACCAGCACCGGCACTGGCACAGTTGCTAACTGTCCTTGTCTCCCAGGCCTTCCAAGTGGAGAAACAGAACTTTGTGGACTCTGGTCTGTTTCTCTTAACCCTTGTGACCCTCCATGACACTGGGGCTTCAGAACCTGAGATCAAGGGGAACGTTTCTGGAATTTACAGATGGTCTTTGCATTTTAAACGATGATCAAGAGTTGTTTGTTTGTTTGTTTGTTTGTTTAAGTAGTTTGTAAATTCTCCTCACCTTCTGTGGATATCTGAAGTTTAGGGTTTTTTTTTTTTCTTCAAATTCCTTCTATCAGACAAATGTTTTTATAGATACCCAACTGGAAAACTTTTCAAAGCAATGAATATAACCCCCAAAAGTTATTTTTTTTAAAGAGGTAGAAAAAGGAAGAAAATCTGAAACATTTTTATTCATTGTGTCAAAGTATATTCCAGAAAAACCTAACTGAATTAAAGCAAAGCTTGATATATATATATATATATATATATATATATATATATATATATATATATCACATACATATATATATTCACACAAAGTGTTAAACAGGAGAAAAGTAGCTAAGGTACGCATCAGAGTTATTCTCGGAGATCAGTTTTCCAGTACAGAAGTACAGACATAGCCCACATAAGGTCTCAATACAGGAATGCCATGCATGAGATGGATTTGGAAAATATTTCCCTAATTCTGGGAAGAAAAGTAGTGCACTTGATGTTTGTTCTGGGAAAGAATCAAAGCAAGAAATGAGTCGCTTTTCTTAAATGATACCATTCTTTCTCATTTGCTTCCAAACTGCTGTATGTGACGATAACCTGGAAGTTCCTGACCCGATCATCTATCATCATTAGCTGTAACTTTTGATAGCATTTTTGAGGAAAAGCAACTTGGCAAATCCACACCCCTGTGCATCACATTTTCTGACACTGAAATTAACTGTGAAAAAAGAAGTAACTACTTTCTGGAAAACTGATACTAAATCAAGGTGGATAGGAGGTTATTCAACTCTTTGCTCCTCAAATTCTCATAATTAATTAAGCAAATTTTTGTTGCACACACACACACACTAAGGGAATATGGCGGGGGTTTTCCCCCTACCCAGAAAGGATTAATAAAAACCTACTTTCTTCACCAGTACAAAGGGGCCAAGAGTCCACTAAGAAGCCTGGGCACCTTTCTAGAGAGAGTACTTTTTAATTTCTGAATTCTGATTACTGTATTTTTAATTTCATGTAAAAACCTTGGCCTGAATTTTTGTTTGTTTTGTTTTGTTGTTGAATCCGGCCACAGTCTCAGCTGTCCTCCTAGAAGGGACAGGAACTCCACTGTGCTCTGTTGTTCTTGGCATGGCCCTTTCACATTACAGCTGTTGGCTAAAGGTTACTTCACTGTGCCGTGGGAGTTGTTCAGAACTAGGTTCCATTTATCCCCACGGCTTTTATCTCCCGAATAACCAAATGAAACAGTGGACTTGGTGATGCACACAGACGCCTTCTTCTCTGCTACTGAACTGGGGAACATCTTATTTTAAGGTCTTGCTATGTGTGGTTTGCAGCTTAGAGGATTTAGTGAACTAGTGCATGGTCCAAGTAGATGGTAGCGGATAGTTACTCAGAAAGCCAAGGAATTTTCACTGAGGGTTCAGGTGCAATTAGATATAGAAGGTAGGTCAAAATGCCTTAAAAGGAATTGAGTAGGTAGGCAGGTTCCTGAATATAGAGATATTTTCACTATTAAAATTAATAAACTTTTTTAAATTATCCCACGAGCCCAAACATATCCCATTAGAGTTAATTAAGTCTTTGAGGCACAGTCACAAAATTTAGCTTGAAAGTAAAATTCTTGCTTAAAGCCTGTAGGGTAAAAACTGGCAAAAGTTTATAGGAATGAATTTCCATAAGCCTACACCTCACAGGGCTTGGTCACATTTGTCACCACCTAGAGGGGAAATGGAGTAGTTCCTCCGTGTCCATGGAAACAACACAACCACTCTCCTCCTGCACACCCTGGGAAATGCCAGCTTACTCCGCCCTGGCCTTGCCCAGGAAGCCAGCCCCGCTATTCTTTCTTCCTAGGAAAAGAAAACACACCGTACCCAGGGAACTTTCAAGGGTTATCTCATTTTTGAAAGGCATTAAAATTACAAAAACACGGAGATAATCTTTTAACTGCTCTCCTACACTGAAATCATTTTTTTACACATGTTGATGGCAGCAACAGATGTAATTCCCTAAGACACCACGACTCAACAACACAGAGACTTAACTGTAAAAGGACAAGGACAAAAAACATCGACACTGCAAGAGCTGTTTGATTTTTTTTTTTTATTAAATTATGATTCTCTAACTCCTGGCAATAAAATGAAATAAGCTGCAAATATTGTTCTTACTCCACAGGGTCTCAAGTAACTAAAAAGGTATTCTTTTTACTACAAATAATTGAAAAAAATTCATCTTCATATAATTTGGCTGAACCAAGTGACATTACGCTAAAACTATTGTAACCCTGTGGTGATACCATTTATTTCCCATACCAGTAAATTTTATTTTAAGATTATTCACAAATTTTCTCAACGATTTAAAGACAATGAGGGCCAAGTTATGAAAGGACTCAGAAAGGATTATTTTAAGGAGGGCACTAAAGTCTGGATGCTCCAAATTGACTCTTTTACTTAATCACCTTCACATTCTGCCTTCATTGCTCCACCCCTAAAGCAACTCCTCATTTGCTGAGTTGATGACCAAAGTACTCGTTAGTCAATGAGTTCCATTCCCAGCTGTAATTTGAAAACAGGACAACCTCACACTGACTAAATATTATACTTGGAACCTCAATAGTCTCTTGAGACTATTTTCATGCTAGTATGCATTTAACAAATAAATGATTTTCTATACAGACAAAGGGCTGATGAAATCGACGTTTACCCACTATGTAGCCCTGGATGGATGGCTTGGCACTCACCATGTAGACTAGGCTGACCTTGAACTCATAGAGATCTGCCTGCTTCGGCCTCCAAAGTGCTGCGGTTAAAGGCGCCAACACACCCAGCATGAAATTGCTATTTAGTGTTACTAGAAATGGTGATACCAAATTCTCCACTTTTTTGAGGGGGTGTGGAGAAACGCAGATCACACTGACACTGATCGCCACAGAGCTACTCTCTGGAAGTAAGCACAGTCCGTGGTGAAGAACAAAAGCCGAGTCCTGAGTGGGCTCCCAGAGAACAGAAAGATTCCCCCTTTAGAAAAGTAGCGCCAGTCAGTCCACCTCCCCTTCCACAGGAAACACGTTGCCATTTCTTCATTACTCTGGAAATGTTGGAAAATACAGCACTTAGTATGGAAGTACTCCAGTGGAAATGCTCCTACATCTTAACTATCTGGAGATTATAGACTTGTGAACGCAGGGCATTTCTGGGAAATGTCGTGATGAATTCTGAGAACTAATGTCAATTTGCAGAGAACGGACCCGATTAGGAGAAGAGGTGCGGTGGGTCAGCTGGCATGTTGCTTCTCACCGAAAGGCTTAGCTTTGATGGTTATGGATGTGCCTATCAGCTCGTTTGCTCACAGTTTTCCTCCACTTGTGATTGTACATTGAGTCTAATGCATTTAAGCGGAAAGGTTTATGAGGAAACTCTGGAAACATCTGGATGTGAGGATGGAAACGGGCTACAGTTGCGAGAGGAGTGGTTGGGGCGGGGGACTCCCAAAGAGGGTAACACCTGGGCGCAGGCCTGAAGGAGGTAGGCTCTGTCAAGTTAGACCCCAGTAGGAATCTGAAGCCAGAGCACCTGCCAAGGCCTCCCTCCCTTTGGCAAGGGGCCACCCAAAGTCCTGACATGGCAGTCTGAGCAACGGAGCCAGATCTGTGGGCCAAAGCTGCCCATGACGCAAAACAATAAGGCTCTCTCACATTTCCCTGGATCCACTCCCTATTTCTTTCCACTCCCAGTGAATATTTTCTTGACTTGTAAATACAGGAATTTGGGAGGCAAGAAGCTCTTGCATAAACCAGAAGAAAATTTTAACTTTCCCAATTTAAAAATAAAGCATATTAAAATCATAACGTAATACTAATTCTCCACACCTCTTTAGTTCACAGTCCCTGGGCTCTTTCCACTCATGTTGTGTTTCTGTCAATATTTGGGAATTGTCTAATGGTCAGCAAAGTAACTAATACCCAAAAGCAAGACCTCCTGTTGAAATGTGCAGGCTCCAGCATAGAACCAAAATGCAAGGACCCCATATTTGGGATTTCAAGGAAGTGACACCAAAGTACTAGAATCAGAGCTGACCTCTTCTGGGCATCCTGTCTCTTGTGACTTCACAGACCACATGCCCAAGAAACCATTCCTGTTTGTGTATTCCAGGCCCAGCATGTCCACACTGTTCATTTTACCTATGCAAATGAAACAGTGAATCACAGAGCAAGCCAATCTGGTTGTTGACTAACCGTATACCTCTTAATAGTGTCTGGGCCACTTGTATAGTCTTGTGTAGAGGTTTGAAGATTTGGTGTAGCCAGGCAGTGGTGGCGCACGCCTTTAATCCCAGCACTTGGGAGGCAGAAGCAGGCGGATTTCTGAGTTTGAGGCCAGCCTAGTGTATAGAATGAATTCCAGGACAGCCAGGGCTACAGAAAGAAACCCTGTCTTGCAAAACTGAAGAAAGAAGGAGGAGGAGGAGGAGGAGGAGGGGAGGAGAAGGGAGGTCATGGGACGAGGTATAATACTTTTGATAGCTCATTAAGGAAACTGGTTTTTGTTTGTTTGTTTGTTTGTTTGTTCTTTTTGAGAAGAGTTTTTTCCAATGTGCTACTAAATGATAAAGCTGCCCTGTTAGATCATCTGCTGACAGAATTCTTTGGACCTCACTGGATGGTCTAAAGAAAAATGTGATTCTTTAGAAAACTATGACTAAAACAAACTCTAGTCTGAATGTTTAAAGTCCAAACAAATATCGCGTATTTCAGTGCTAATATTGACACAGATTTCCACTTTCCCATCTCCAAGTCTCAAACCACACTCATGATAAGCGTTTCGAGTGGGACAAGAAAAATCCTTGGTGGACTCTTCACTGAACAACATCTTCTAAAAGAAAGGGTTTCCCTACCACCTGTATAGTCTTCTCCCACCTTCCTCTGTCTGCCAAGAGTAGAAGTGGGCAAAGACACTCTAGTGCCATCTCAGGCGCAGTTGGGACTGTTTTACAAAGGTCTGAAGGACTCAAAGTCAGTTCTCAAAAATATACACTGATCCAACCTCCATTACCCCTCCCCCCACCTCATACCCATTACAGTCATTTCTTTCTTGCCAGGACTGATCAAATCCAGGACACCTTTTCATCTTTCAGCTCCTCCAACAATGAACTCAACAGTAGCTGATAAATAATAATAATAATAATAATAATAATAATAATAATAATAATAATAGCAAATTACAATCAAGCTATGAAGTGGAGGGGCAATCTAATTTTGTTTTTTTTTTACTGAAGACCCAGCCAATTTTACCAGAGCCTCTTAATAATTCAGGGACTTGTGTTTGTTAACTGTCAATATTTGTAATGTCACTGTTCATTAGAATAAACAAGAAAAGTTAGAGGGGTAAAAGATCAGAATGCTAAAGTGTTAGAATGTGCTGTAAGGTTAGAAAAGGAGATTACGTTTGCAGAATCCAATAAAACCAGAGCGTTTTAGTTCGTTCTGTAAGTAGTAATAACAACCCAAAGCCCTACTGACAGGCTGACTTAGATGAAGGTTCAGGGGCTGAAAAGATGGCTCATCAGTTGAGACCACTGGCTGGTCTTCCAGAGAACTTGGGTTGGCTTGCCAGAATCAATATGGTGGCTCCCAACTGTCTTTAACTCCCTTTCCAAGGGGGCCCAGTGCTCTCTTCTAGCCCCTGAAGGCACTACACTCTTGGTACATAGACAATCACACAAGCAAAATACCCATAGACAATTTTTAAAGATACAAAATAAAGCGTAAATAACAATAAAATAAAAATCAGCTTATGTTATTTTTACAGTAAGAGGAATTAGGTGTGCCTAGACTATGTGCAGGAATCGTCATAGGACCGGGAAACCAGAGGTTTCCTTCCACACACTCTCATCCTCTTTATTCATGCGCAGTTGCTGCAAACCAGCACTTCCAATGTGGGGTGGCTCCGGACACTTTTCTCTGTGGAAACAACTCATTGGGTTTATTCCTTCTGTTCATCTACCTCGGTTCCAGCCACTGAGGCCACACAGTTTTACTTGATGATCTTTCACGTTTCCTGAAAACATCTTTTTAATAATAAAATTCCAGTCCACTCTTACTTCATCCTTGAAAACTTAGTACAGAACGTTATCTAGGTAGTTTCGTTTATGTTTGTTGGACTTAGTTTTAGTTTTCCATCTGTCTCCTTGAAGAGCACTGCTTAAAAAAAAAAAAAAAAAAAAAAACAAGAGTTGATTTCAAGAAGGCCGTTCACTTGGTAGATGCTTAATGATCAAGCCTGGGGAGTTCGTTTTAACCCCCAGTACCTGCATTACAAAAGCCCTGTTGTGGGAGGGTGTGTTTGTAAACCTAAGAAAGTAGAAAAAGGCAGATACTGGGGGCTCACTGACAAACCAGCCCTAAGCCAATGCGATGTCTTGTCTTAAAAGCCGGGGTATGATTGCACGTGCCAGCAAGATTCTGCTGAAGGGACCCTGATATAGCGGCCTCTTGTGAGGCTATGCCAGTGCCTGGCAAACACAGAAGTGGATGCTCACAGTCAGCTATTGGATGGAACACAGGGCCCCAATGGAGGAGCTAGAGAAAGTACCCAAGGAGTTGTAGGGGGCTGCAACCCTGTAGGTGCAACAACAATATGAACTAACCAGTACCCCCTAAGCTCCTGTCTCTAGCTGCATATGTAGCAGAAGATGGCCTAATCGGCCATCATTGGGAAGAGAGGTCCCTTGGTCTTATAAACTTCATATGACCCAGCACAGGGGAAGGCCAGGGCCAAGTAGTGGGAGTGGATGGGTATAGGGAACTTTCGGAATAGCATTTGAAATGTAAATAAAGAAAATAATAATAAATTAAAAAAAAAAAAAAAAAGTCCACCCCCCCCCAAAAAAAAAAAAAAGCCAGGGTATGTGGAATCTGAAGAATGATTCTCAAGGTCCTCTAGACTTCATATGCACATGCACACACACACACACACACACACACACACATGCACGCACACGTCAGTTTTATACTAATATTCTTTTCTGTTAATATTTCCACAAACTTTCAAAACACTGTGTTTGAATGATTTTTTTTTTTCATTGCTGTGATAAGATTCCTGAGAGGCCAACTTAAGGAAGAAAGATTACTACAGCTCAGAGGTTTAGGAGTGGAGTGTTGTGGCGCTTGGCTCCATGCGCTGGGGCAGAGAACTCTGATGGCCGAGAGGAAAGGACTGAGCTGAGAGGAAAGGACTAAGCCTTCAGGGGCACCACCCCCCAGCGGCATGCTTCCTCTAGCAGCAGTAGAGACCTGTGGGTGGCAATCCCGTTGGGGGTCAAATGACCTTTTCACAGGGCTCATCACAGACCATTGGAAAACACACATTATGACTCATAACAGTAGCAAAATTACAGTTATGAAGTAATAACAAAAATAATTTTATGACTGGGGGAGGTCACCCCAACATGAGGAACTGTGCTAAAGGATAGAAGGAGGAGGGTGGAGACCTTTGCTCTAGCTAGTCTCTTGTCTCCTGAAGCTCCCAGCACCTCCCACATCAGTGCTACCAGCTGAGGACTGAGCAGTCGCCACAGGAACCCCTGGGGAACATTTCATATTCACACCATAACAACCAGCCTACATTCCTATGATCCAGGTGCCTGGGTTCCTGGGTTTTCACATAGACATTATAGAAATAAACATGGTCCCAACCTCACAGAGATCTGAGGAAGATTAAATAAATTAATGTGTTTATATGTGTATGTGCATTAAGTGGTTCCTGACAGCAGTGTTAGCCTTTTTTTTTTCTTTTTTTCTTTCTTTCTTTTCTTTCCTTTCTCCTTTCTTCCTTTCCTTCTATTTTTTTTTTTTTTGAACTGCCATAATCCTCAATTATATTTGGATCTTGAAATAATTAAATCACACAGGGGAGAACTATTTGGGCTTGTTTTTGTTTTGTTGCAAGTGCTAAGGACGAAGCAAGACCTTTCACATACTAAGTAAAAGTAACATTAAGTAAGCTGTGTCCTCACCCTAAGTCTTTACAGGATCAAATCCTGCCTGCCGGACACTCCCATCTAAACACTGCATCCCGTGTTTCAATAAGACTCATTGTACAATGTGGCCAGGGGATAGTAAATAAGTTCATTAGTCTTCAAATACTCTTAATTCACCTTTATATCTCTTCCAAAAATTAGGATATGTGCCATTTTGTGTCTTTTGATATCTTTCACTTTGCCCAAGATTGCATCATTTTTACAATTGTGTTTATGTTTTTTCCCCCTCTGAAATGAAGCCCACCAGAAACTGAAACCAGGGTAGCTGTCCGAGGCCCCACTTCCTCTCAGGCATCAATTTCTCCATAGGTATTTGTATTAGTCATGGTCTGCTCTTTCTAGGATCAAGATCTCTCCCTTAAATTAAAAACATAAAAACAAAATATGAGTGGAACAGTCTCATTTCATCTGTCACCTTAATATATACATGTTACAATGTATATATCATCAGTAGTCCTACTACCTCTGTTATTTTGTTATCAGCATAACGCTATATACACACACACATACACACACACACACACACACACACACACACACACACACACACCGTTGTTCTGTGGTTCCCATCTGCATGGATCTGAATTTTTGCAGTATTTATACTATTAAACATGGTTGCTACCATTTTATCTTTATTTTTGGTTGTGTGAGGTCTTTGGGAATGATCCCCATTTAGAAAGTAAACTACTTAAACTGGTTTATTTTGCTTGATTCATAGCTTTCTTCTTCTCTTCATTGCTAACATGGTTTTTCATCGCATCAGGTATTTCTGTTACCTGGGTCTCGTGATCTGCCTTCCCTGTTTACTTATTTGTTCCTTTTTCAAGAATTCTTTTCCAATGCTAAAATCAGGGCCCTGCAGGCTGGGCAGGTGCTCCGCCCTTGCACTCTCCTCCACCGACCTGCAGAATTTTTGAAATAAGTTTTTCCAAGAATTCTTTAAGTCGACTTTCACTAAAATTTAGTAATCTTCACCACTGAGTCAGAATTCGTCTTTAAGAAACGAATTGTGTTTGCACCTGCCTAGTACTCTCAAGGCTATGGTTACTTAACACATCTTCTACCAGCTCAGCTCATTGGTGGATTTTAAATTCAAATAAGCAACTTCTACTGTTCTTCTTCTGATCCTGAGGGTAAAAATAAGAACAAATGGGTCATGATGTCACAAGCTACTCAGCTTCGAGGAGATTGAGTCTGAAAACATTTGACTAATCAAATGCCCCCATTGCTCTAACCTGCCCCTTCCAGTTTCTTCAGGAAGACACCACGAATGCGCTCTTTCTGTCCAAGTAGGATCTAGTACAATCAACAGGACGCCTCTCTCTTTGTTTACCTTCACCTAAATTTACCTTAGTGCTGTGGCCCAGGCTTCTCCCTTCCCTTTGTGAATGGAGCCCAGGACTGGAAATTCATATGATCTTCTTACTTATTAAGAAAAAGCTTATTAAGCCCATTGTTTTACTAGACTACCTAAGATAAACTCTTACTTGTCAAATGAAGTATCTGGACCGTGTGAGCAATAAATCTCGTGCAGCTTGCATTACCACAGCAAAGTTATTGTTGTGACTTCTTGCTTCTTGTAATCTGTTTATCTTCCAAGTGCTTCTTTTCCTCATGTGGTCCAATTCATCAAGTTTCATTATAAATATTATCTGCCTGGATCTAAAATTTCCTGATGCCTAAGAGCTTCGTAGGACCTTCCTCAGCCTTCCTTCTTGAAGGAACAGGGCACACCAAGACCAAGCTCTCAGCACAAAGACTTATTTGCCCCAGAGGGACAAAAGTCAAGGAATATGAGACAAGAGAGAGGGAAGAAATGGGGGGAGGGAGAGTGGAATAGGACATTCACCCATATGGACAAAGGACTGCCTCTAGATAGAGGAGACAGATGTGGACTACAGGCAAATGAAAGTTTATAAAGGAAAAAGGGGAAAATCCATGAGATTTGATTTTAGTTGGGCATGTAAATTAGGATAGCCAAAAGGGGCTTTTGAGGAAGTGGCCACAAAAAGGGGAGTAGAGCTTGGGGGCTAGCTTTAGGAATGTCATCTAATGGTTTAGGAAGAGGGAATTGGGGAGAAGGGTAAAAGACCAGGACTGTTGGCACCATGTTTGCGTGCTCTGGCCTGCGAGAGCCCTACAGTTAGTCTCATAAGAAAGTATCCCCGACATACTCTCATCCATCTCCCGAAGCTCCCTCCTTCATCTCCAGCTCAGGGTCTTTTCATCTCCCTCCATCTTTATTCCAAGCATCTAACATGGAACTTCTCCAAGTAGTCCCAGGGGCACTCCAACTGGATAGGAATCCCAAAGCCTTTTACCTTCTGGATATCTCATTTCTATGAATGAATCCGCTCCTCTCTGCAACCTAGCACTGTGTTCCACATGATCTTTGCCTCCCCCTTTTCCATGTGTCTCAGGATCCACTTATTCTGCTTCTTCCATCCAAGTGTTCACAGTCTTCTTGCAATAGTCCAGCCAGGTTTCCTTTCAACTTCTCCCCTATGACACAATGAGGCTATGTTCAACTTCTAAAAACAGGAGTTTAACTGTTCTTCTCTCTTGAAAACTCTTCATTGCCTGCTATCTCAAACATAAATAAGTTCCAGACCCCTTGTCATGATGACTCAGGAGTCTCCATTAGCAATCTGTTCTTGTTATTTATTCTTAGTTTATTACATGCTACTCTGTATATAGAAATTTAGATTTTTATATTTGCTGTTCCAACTAATGTCCAGTGTTCCCGTTTCAAACTCTGGCTTGCACTGAACTTTTGAATTGAGTGCCCTGTCTCCCCATTCTCTAGTCCCCAGCCACCACCCAGGCTGTCCCAGCCACCCAGGCTGTCCCAGAGTCCGTCCTAATCACATCAGCTAGAAGTTCTCCCAGTCTCTTTTCAACTTCATGGGACCTTCCTTTTGCCTAAGTAATGACTGTCACTATGGGTTTTTTAAACTGCAATTTCTTACAGAAGTTATTTTTCTTCTTTATGAGACTATGAGTCTTAGAAAAAGTCTCTCCTTCTGAATTAGCAAGTATGGTGTGTGTGTGTGTGTGTGTGTGTGTGTGTGTGTGTGTATGTTTGTGTGTGTGTGTGTG
>NC_034593.1:105618735-105636880 GCF_900095145.1 Mus pahari | reverse complement strand
TTTAAATGTGATGTCTGGAGATCAAGCTTAGGTCATCAGGTTTGCACACCAAACACTTTTATGAACTGAGTCATCTTGCCAGCTCCTCAATAGTTTTGAAACACTGCAAAATGCCTACTGATATGAATATTACATTTGTACATAAGTATCTAAGTATTGGATAAATTAATAATAAAATAACTTTATATAAATCCTGCCTGGAAGAATCAATCATATAGAATATTACTGATCAATAATTAATCAACAACGTCATTACAATATATTCTCAAGTATTATGCTTACTTTTATGAAATACAAGATTGGGTGAATATCTTTGTATACTACGTGGACATTATGACTTTTAGTTGCACAAAGTGAATAGATTAATTTTCAAAGTAAGAGGTAGTCTTTCACAGAATTGAAATTTGTGGCTCTCAACTGCTGAAATGAGCTAAGGAAAGCAGCCAAAAATCCAGGCAGTTGCTCATGGGACGAAAGTCTAATTGATCAGACAGTCTAGTTGTACAATGATGATGTCATACACAATAAAAGTCACAAGGAATAGTCACAATAAAAAATGCCTGGCATGCTGAGTCTTATGCTAGGGAAGTTTAGGGGAGCAGGGAGCACTGCACACTTAGATCTTTCCTCCATGCTTAGTTGCAGAGGGTCTAGCTGCCTGATAACTTCTGGTACAGTAGCTGTAGCACTCTGCATAAAATTTAAGGTTGACCAACCAAAGAGTACACATGGAAGGACCCATGGCTCCAGCCGCATATGGAGCAGAGGATGGCCTTGTGGGACATCAATAGGAGAAGAGATCCTTGGTCCTGGGAAGGCTTGATGGGTCAGAGTAGGGGAATGCCAGGGCGGGGAAACCTGAGTGGGCAGGTGGGTGGAGGGAACACCCTCATAGAAGCAGGGGGTGGGAGGATGGGGTAGGGGGTTTCAGGAGGGGAAACCAGGAAAGGGAATAACATTTGAAATGTAAATACATAAAATATCTAATAAAAAAAAAAAAAACCTTAAGGTTGACTCGAAGTGTATTTGGCAATATTAAAACTAAATTGTTCCCAGAGTATTTTTCAGTAATGCTTATATATTACTATCAAACTTAGCAAAGGAATAATAATCTACTGCTCATTAATACCTTATAAGAAAAAAATTTAAAAAAAAAAAAACTCCTATTATCTTGAAATAGGCTCATACCTTCCCACCTGCTTGACTGATGGGAGAGAGTCATCACCTGACTGCCAAGGGACAAAACATTAGAATTCCCAGGCAACACTTGCATAATCCCCACGTTGTCAAAACATTTAGAAGTCCTGCCTGTACCCACAGTTTCCACTCCTTGATTACTAACCCCCGAGAAACTCAACAGAACCTGGCAGCCACGGAGAGTAGGGAGGCATCCCTGGCTGCTGGCTTCTGTGTCCCTGAATCCCATATCCTGTGCGCCTCTCTGTGAGCTACTCCTGGAGAAGAGGGGGGAGTGTCACCCTTAGGAAACTAAACTAATAATGGGTCCCACTCCTGAGGCCCCGTCCTGAGGCTACCTCCAGACGACAGAGCTTCAGAAGACATAGACAATGGGGCTTGCTCAAGGAATTTCCTACTTGAGAAATACTACAGTGGTCCAGGACAGCCAGGGCTACACAGAGAAACCCTGTCTCGAAAAACCAAAAAAAAAAAAAAAAAAAAAAGAGTGATCGCAGGTTGTCTGGGTTTGAATCCTGACTCCAGCACTTGATAGTTATGAGAATTTGAATAATTAATCTCCCTCAAACATCCATTTCTCCTTTGGTAAAAAGAAAATTATTATGATATATCTTTGTTATTCTAAATTATTAAGTGATATAGTACCTATGAGGAACTAAAATGTCTGGCACTAAACAAAATACTACTCCATGACAATAGAGAATTGGCTCACAGAGTTTTTACAGAATGTTGTGACCAATGACTGGGCTGCATGCACCTCTCCCCCCCCCCCCAAAAAAAAAAAAAACCCTAAAATTTAAAAAAGTGATTCTAAAGACCCAGGCTTGTTTGTTACCTAGTTCTTTTTTCCCCAAAAGTACTGTTTATAAAGATTTTAAAAAGCAATGTTAGTGAAGTCTTATATTCTTCCTGCACACAAAGGGAAACCCGGCTCAGCCGGGGAACGTGCTGTTTTTCTTCAACAAATGTACCTGAACTTCCACATCAAAAATGAAGAGGTTTTAAACTTCAAAGGGCTCGCATCAGGAAACTGTGTACTTGTTTCAATAACACTGCCAAACAGTCTCATAATCTTCCTTCTGCATTAGCTCCTGACTTGGCCTCAGAATTTTTTTTTTTTTCAGATGTCTTTGTTGGCAACAAAATTTTATGCACTGAGAATTTTGAATTTTGAAAGCAGATTAAAGACATAAATAAAATTTTCCCTTGCTGTCCTGTCTTCTACATGTGTAGGCCTTTCACCCAGCAACCTTCAACCTGCCTAGTCCTTCAGACAATGGTGACCTCCAGATCACATTTTAAAATTAATTACGCTCCAATGTTTCTTTCATTTCAGGACAAAAGAAAGATACAGGAAGAAATCTCACAGAAGCGTCTGAAAATAGAGGAAGAAAAATTGAAACACCAACATCTGAAGGTAACTAACACTTGACTTCCATTTTCTTTCAATGGTTTTGTGTTCAAAGACCCTGGCACCACTCACAAACCCACCCCTCAGTAAAGAGGCTTTAGGGGAGGAAGATTTTCCCAGTCAGGTCAGTCACCTTCTCACCAGAGAAGAGGCCAGGAGGCTATTGATTGGCAAATGCCAGTAAACCTGGGGAAGGCTGCGAACATGGTCTTATTGCTTCTGTAAGTTAGTGAAGGCTTTCCAAACCTTGAGAATTGGGCCCTGTTGCAGCCTTGTTTAACATCCCTGGGGAGTGGAGCCAGCTAGGAAGTTCCTTTTGAAATGGATGAAAGGCCAACCCTTCCCCAGGGGCTGCAGAGGCGACAGTGTCTCGCCTGGTCAAGGATGCTTGTGTTCCCAAGCTCCCTGCAATGAGTCCAGTGTTGTTTGCATATGGTTGAGTTTCTGTTTTATTTTTGTTATGACAGAACATGAGATCATAACCATAAATAAATCTCCATTTGAAAACTCAGACTTTACATCTTCCACAGGGTGTGGTCATCTTGTAATTAAAGCACATTGGGTTTCAACATTTTATTACGTAGTTTTAGCCAGAAGATCCAAAGAAAGGACAAACAGGAGCTCCTTGTGAATAGGCCCAGGCAGGAAACTGTTCTTATCTGGCAGGGCTGCTATCAATAGATTGAACAAATTTCCTCAATGAACAATACCACACAGTCATAAGATGCACAAACTTAAACTTGCCAGATTCAGCTAGATCCATTTTTCTACTGGAAAAAAGAAAAGGCATATCATTCAAGATTCTGGTTAGCCTTGGTCCTCTGGATTCTGTTGACTCCTGTGCTCCTGTCGAAGGTGACATTTCCGCTGTTTGATAGCTGGAAAATCACAGTTAGCCTGCTAGCCATACAAAATGTCACACTGAATTTATGTCGAGTAGTAGACACACTCGAGATATACAACGTCTACACCCAGGAAAATCAATGAGATCAAAACAAAACTCAGCAATTCCAATGAAGTCAGTCAATTCTCAAACAATGTTTGAGACTGATCCAGAATTATTTTTCTCCCCCTTTCCCATTCCCCACCTCTTCCCTCCCAAACACACACATACACAGTTTGGGTCTTGCGTTAAAGAGTTTCCTACTTCAAAGTAAGCCATTGCATCTCTGGAACTCAAGGACTACTACCCTTGCAGTATAGAAGGCCACGTAACTGCCAGGTTCACAGTAACAGCTTGTTTGTGGAAGTAAGTTTCACACAGGAAAAGGCTGACTCCATCAAAGATCCATTGCTGAGGTGGCCTTTATGACAGTACATGTCAAAAACAGTCCCAACAAGAATATATACTCTTTCCTATTAATGTGTTTCCTGGAACCAAGGGGTGTCTTCCAATCTAATCAGCGCTTTCACCAAGCACTGGACTGCTGTTCACTGTGGTGCAGATTATACTCTGCACCAGATAAATGAGCTGCTGAACACTGCCCTTGCCAGCAGGACACTGTCCCGAGGCCTGCCAATACCTGAAGCAAGAGGCTTTCATTTTTTTTCTGACCTGAGATGTTCTCCACTTTCCTTCAAGGACCCAAAAGGGAAGAGACTGAGGTAGAGAAGGAAATAGTGCATCCTAATTTAAGAAATTAAGATTAAATTTAAGAAGACAAGTTAAACGGTTCTGTTTTTATTTAGACTATAAACATTATTTGTGGAAACTGAGGTCGTCAAATAAGGTTTTTTATAAAGAGGTGGTGTTGAAGTAGAGCCTTGGGTGATAAGCGGAATTTACAGAGGTACCTTGTTTATAGGGCCTTCCAGCGAGCAGACATTGATGAAGCACCTGTTACTTTCAAGGTACTACACAAGACCATAAAAATATAACAAAGCTTGCTCTGTACCTTTAAAATAACTGGCATATGACTCATAATGACGTTTGTCCTGTGGTCAACATTATACAGGGGGCATTGACTGCAGAGGGAATAAGGGCAGAGAGTAACTATTACAACATTCTTCCAGGTTTGCAGAAATCGTTGGCTAGTCTAACAGAAACCAGGCCCAATTCCAAAACCAGGCTCAAGAATGTGCAAAAGTATGTTAAAAATCAATTGTATGCTATTTCACCAAGTTATGAAAGTTCTACTGGTGTCATAGTTACCGGCTTACCTATGTTCTCGTCCATCCAGTTGTCCCGCCTCCCTGACTGCAAGCTAGTTCATTACACAACATGTTAAACAGCATAGGCACAGACATTTGCAAGCTTCTCCTCCTATACAACATGAGCGCGCGCGAGTGCGTGCACGCGCGCACACATACACACACACAGAGAGAAAGAGAGAGAGAGAGAGAGAGAGACAGAGAGAGAGAAGCAGACTGGTTGGAGCACTCATTATGATTATTCAGTGCTGAAGCCTGGACCATTTGCATTTTGCACATGCAAATTTCCATGTACGTTTATTAATATCCCAATCAAATAATTCTGAGATATGTGTGCTGCAAACCTCCTTGCCTATAATAGCATCCATCAGTAAAAACAAATTACAGCCTATATATAATTTTTTCCTTTTCTATAAGTCCATTCAACTAAGTAAGAAAAAAAAAAAAACTTATTCCAAGTCCACTGTAATTGCTGAGTGCAATGTAGTAACACTTCAGGAGACTTTACCGTAAAACCTGACAAGTATGGCTTGCATGTCACTGTATCTCTTGTGGTTTCATTTAGAGATTTTGGTCCCGTTATCTGCCTTAGTGGTGAAGATGATGAGACCCAGTGTTAGCATTTTGTCTAAGCTCTGCCTCACAGTTACCTGGCAACAGCCTGACTCACTATAAAAGGGGCTGCTCACCTCCTCTCTCCCCATTCCCCTCCCCCTTTCTCTCCACATGTTCATTGCCTGCCTCTAGTTCTTCTCTCTCTCTCTCTCTCTCTAGTTCTTCTCTCTCTCTCTCTCTCTCTCTCTCTCTCTCTCTCTCTCTCTCTCTCTCCCCCTCTCTTTCTGCTTCTACTACCCCCTTGACTCCCCTCCCCATGCCCAAAATAAACTCTATACCATACCATATTATCATGTGGCTGGTCCCTCAGGGGGAAGGGATGCCTCAGCATGGGCCCGACGAGGCACCCCCTTCCTCCGCACCTCACTACACATCCACCAAACATATCCCCTCTCTCTTCATCTTTTTATAAACACATCACACTAGTCTAGTCAATCAGCCTACCAGTGCACAACATCAGCAGCCAACCCATACAGCTCTTGATTCTGAACTTCGTGGTCATGGAGTAGTTAACCTAGGGGTGTCACAAGATTACTGTCTGTCTCATCCAGCTTAGTGTCATCATACTGTGCCATGGGAGTGTTTCTTAGATCAACAGGCAAGTGAGTGGAAGGGTCATTCATAAAGGCTAGAACTTACTGATGCATAAGAATGGATTTGCATGTAAATAAGATTTAAAGGGCAGAGAATGGTTAAGTGCTTGCCGTAGAAGCACAGGGACCTAAATTGAGATTCCCCAGCACACATATAAAAATCCAAGCACACCAGTGGGCACTGTAATCCTAGCCCTGTAAAAGTGAAGACAGGGGCTTGCTGTCAACCAGTCTGGCCAAATCGGTGAGCCAAATCCTGTCTCAAAACTAGAGAGCCAGCAAGATGGCTTACTGGGTAAAGCTGCCTACTGCCAAGCCTGGTGACCACATTCCATCCTGGGACCCATAGAGTTGAGGGAGAAAATGCAAGTCGTCTTCTGACCTCCACGTGGGAACATCTACCAGCACATACGTAGTCACATGCACAGGTAAACACACAGAAACTTGTACACACTATAGATCTTGCACACACACATATATGAAATTTAGATGTCTAGAAACTAGCTTCAAAAAAGAATCTAAAAGTTTCATAGAAAGAAAACACCAAATTTATGGGGTCAGGATAATGGGATTTTTTTTTTTTTTTACTTTACTTTGCCCACTATTACAATTCACAAAATTTGAAGGTGACATGAGATTTTTTTTAAACATCTTGACAGATATAAGAAAGTGAATATCTTCTGTATTACACATTAGCTATCCTCAAATCCTATCAATAAAAATAAATTAAAATCCAGGTAATGCTAATCTGTGACACTTTTCTTGTTGTCTTAAACCCCAGGTGAATACAAGCCTACGTTACTGTTATCCACGGGGTCTGGTGAGGGGACAGTTTTATAAAGGTCAGGATTAACTGGGAAAGACTCTCTGGCCTCAGGACAGGATAACAAAAACTGCTCTGTGGTGTATGTTACTTAGATGACTGAAAAGTCTGAAAGGGTTAATAAAACACAGTGATGTGACTCTTGCTTCATCTGGTGGTCTCTGACCTGTGGTCTGTGCTGCATCTATCTACAATCTTCAGACCACCTTGTTTTGACAGATTATTACATGATCATAATAGTTATTTGTAATTATTAAAATAGTGATGTGTTTTCTTTTTAAAGAAGAAAGGGGCCATGAAGTTTACAAAGAAGGGGAAATGCCAGATTTATTGAGCCAAGTCAGTGGGAAAACCTAATCTCTGTTGATATGCCCACTGTCGCCTGGCATAAGACTTGAAAGCGATAGGAGATCTGGGGAATTGTTGGCGAATATCAGAACATATGTTTATATTCCCTGACATCAGAAAAAAGCCCTGAGGGAGAAATGGCTCCTGGATGGAATCGGCAGTGGAAAAGAACACGAAGAGATGAAGAAACAAAATCAACAAGACCAGCACCAGACCCAGGTTCTAGAGCAAAGCATCCTCAGGTATGGCCCTCCCTGGGGCACCTCTCAAATCGGTCTCCTTCCCTAAAAGGGAGCTGGTGCTCATGGAAGGAATGGGAACGTTCAAATATAAGATGGGATTGTTAGCAAAGCCACAAAAATGGATGTCAGGGGGAGAGATGTACGGGACAGGGGCCAAAAACTGTTTTCAATTTATGCTCAGAGGACAAATGGCATGTTTTCCGTGTGTGTGTGTGTGTGTGTGTGTGTGTGTGTGTGTGTGTGTGTGTGCATATGTGTGTGCATGTGTGTGTGTGTGAATACATGCTCACTCAGGTATGCTCACACATGCAGAACCCAGATATGAATGTTGGCATGTCTTCCTCAGTTGCTTCTCCCATATTTTTACATTTTTAATATTGTTATTAATTTTTTGAGAACTCCATACAATCTTTTCACAATCACCCCTAAGTCCTTCTAGATAAATCCTTTCCTCCCTACCCCGAGAACTTCGTGTGTTGTTGGTGTTGTTGGTGTTGTTGGTGTTGTTGCTTAAGTCACAGGCTCTAATGTGTTGGATTCTGGGTGTGGGGACCTCTGCTGAAGCATGGTCATCCTGCCAGAAGCTCCACCTTTATAGAAACCTGACTTTCCCTCTCACAGAAGCCATCAGTCACCCACAGCTCCCAGTCAGGAGAGTGGGCTCAGGGACTCTTTTTCTAGTCTGTACTAGAATGTTAACTGTCTTGGTTTTGGGTAGGTCTTGTGAATCAGTTGCTGTGTCCAGCATGTCTTGGTCCTTGGAACCTGACTGGGGGTGGTAAGGGAATAAAGAAAGGACAGACACACATACAGAGTGGCTGCAGTCGGGGGGGGGGGTCCTGTGTGTTCTGAAGGAGCTGCACCAACTGCACATCAGCCTGGAACATCAGCATGTCCATAACGGATGCAGAGAGGGAGGAGTTAGCTAGTCTGGGTAGAAGGCATCTGTAGGCAAGCAGTCTCAGGAAGAGGAAACAGTGGGTGCTGGGTTTTTGCACACACTGATTAATCATTTGGGAACACCAACAGAGAGGAAAGCTCTTCTGTTCCAAGCCTGACCTGTATGATCTAGGCTTTACCAGTTGTCCATAGGTCTGAGGCATCGGTCCTTAACATGGCTGTATCTAGGTCAATAGGACCCATGCAGTCAGGTCTCCATCTTCCCTTTATATATTCTCTCTGGGCTTCCTCAGTTCCCCACAGGCAATCACAGCTGCTGTGTGCTTATGACCCTGTCATGTCCAGAAGACACTGTTTAACATCAATCTTCCCACACGTCTGGCTCTGAAATCCTTCCATGCCCTCTGCCTTGGTCAGTGTTTCTTTTGCTGTGATAAAATACCACCACCAAAGCAACTTGGGGAGGAAAGGGTTATACTGCTAAATCATTACTCATCATCACAGGAAATAAGGACAGGAACTCAAACAGGGCAGAAACCTGGAGGCAGAAGCTGATGGAGAAACCATGGAAGGGTGCTGCTTCCCCCATGGCTTGCTCATCCTGCTTTCTTATACAACCTAGGACAACTAGCTCGAGATGGCACCACCCACAATGGGATAAACCCTCCCTCATCAACCATTAATTAAGAAAATGCCCTATAGGCTTGTCTACAGCCTATATTTTTTTAATTGAGGTTCCCTCCTCTCAGATGACTTTAACTTGTGTCAAATTGACGTAAGACGACCCAGCACAACCTCTTCCTCGATGGTCCCTGGGCCTTAGGAAGGAGATGTGCTACAGATGTGCTATTTGTGACTTAGCATTCCACAGACACTTATGGTCTGCATTTTGACCAGTTCTTGGTGTCTGCATTAATCACTATCCATTCTACACAGAAGTTTTTTTCTGATATAGTCTGAGGTCTGCGCTGGGCTATAGGTAGAGAGACACATATTCTGAAGGAAATTTGATACGGTAGCAATTCTAGCAGAATGATAGTAGTTGATTCGACCCTGAGGCCTGTGAACTCCCCAACCATGGGTTCTTGGCCAGATTTTCAGTGTCAGGAATAAGATTCCCCTGTGGCACAGGCCATGAATCCAATCAGAAGACAGTTGGTCTATCCCCAATTTTTTCCAAGACAGGATGTCTCACAGAACTTGGATCTCTCAGCATCAGCCACACTGCTGACCAGCAAGCTGCGTGAATCACAAGTGTGGACCATCCTGCTCAGCTTTTAAATGGAGGCCGGGGACCTGAACTCAGGTCTTCACGCTTGTACAACAAGCATTTTATCCACCAAGCTCTCTCCTTGATTCCTAAAAGATGGAATTTCTTGTGACTTAATCATGACAGTAATTTAAAGTCCACACCTCTTTGAAATGTAGGGAAACTTCCAGGACTTCACTAAGGAGAAACCTGTGGGATTCCTGGTCAAGGAGTGTGGTGTCTGAGTCTTCAGCGGGCCTGCTATGACCACCCTCTCTCCACATTCACCAGATCTTACTAGTCCTAAAATGAACTATTGGCGAGGGGAGCCTTTTTTTCTGACGGCTTTCACTGCACATGCTCATTTACACGCATCTCATATTTCATAGGTTAGCCTGTTGGCTCTGCTACCTCATTTAGATGGTTTTAAATGAACAACTCCTAGAAGATAATGTAATTGAGATTTTTTTTTTAGCTTCATTACCCTCTATACTAGTTGTTTTTTTCAGTGTGCTCCACAACAGTAGATAATAAACATTTCCTTAAAAACCAAGAAATGGCAAGGACCGACTGTGTCCACAGTCAAACACCCCTGCTCAAGTTTGTACCCAGAGTCCATGCCACTCAAGCTCATGATTTCGTTCTCCATTCCCCAACGCAGGAAAAACCCTTATCTCTAATGACCCCCAGGCTAATCCCTGTAAACCTTCCCAGAGGTGCTGACACCTCCTTACTTCACTTCAGAACCTCCCTTTCCAGCCTTCCGACATACTGAACACCTATAAGTCCCCTTGTCCCTGATGATAGGTGAAGTGGCTAGGTACAGTCAGCCTCCATGGACAGACAGGTCGAGACAGCAATTCCACCTAATCCAAGTATTTACTAGGATCCTCTGATAGCCGTTCGGCCTCGCCTGAATGCTCCAAGAAGCACATAGCTTCTAGCTGGACTGATAGTGGCTGTCTAGACAGGGCCCCTGTCTGAGCAAGAATTTTAAAGAGGGAGGAGACGTTTAATGAGGTATAGAGGATATACTGTCCCCATTTGGTCTTAATAACCTTCAAAGAAACACCTCCATCATTTTTTGCAGAGATCTGAGAAAAAGCAGGCAGGTATTCCCTCATCTAGTACACTCAGTGCCTGCAAAATGTCACACAGCAACCTTTGGGGACTCAGCGCTTACAGAAAGGTATTATCTCTCCTAGGAAGTCTTTAGCCATGCTCTGTCCCTTTGTTCTTCCTCCCAAACCTGCCCAACTCTCTTCTATTCTCTCTATCAAGTTGCCTCTCATGTGCCCACTGTCCAGCACCTCACTAGAACTTAATTTTGAACTTGCACAATGCTGTTAAGCCATCAGGACTCCTTAATGAGCCCCAGATGAGTTTAGTCCACAGATATAAATAATAATAATAATAATAATAATAATAATAATAATAATAATAATAATAGCAGCAGCAGCAGCAGTAGTAGTAGTTGTTTGAAAAGGGCTTTGTACAGTTTATGAAGTATTTGCCTAAACGTGGGTTATTTTAACAATTGCAGGAATCCTAAAAAGAAAACATTTAAGGACTCCATGTCAGGTGAGGAAATGGGCTCATGAGCCACGGGGTCCATGAGGAACAGCTCTAAAGCCAAAGTTCTGCAGCTAGAAAAGAAAAGGAGAAAGAAAAAGAAAAAGAAAAAAAAAGGAGAACTTTCGGTACAAGTGTTTGGAAGCAATGGTGTGGCTGATGTGGGCTAGGATCAAGAATAGTCAACAAACAACCTTTTCAAGGGACTACCCTGAGGAGATGCATTAGCAAGGAATTAGCAAAGAGTCCTCATCTTTGTTGGCACTTAGAGGCATGTTTATCTGGGTTTTGTAATGGTCAAGAACACCCTGTTCTGAAACAAAATATGAATGCGAATAATATCTGTGCCTTGTCTGTGCTGCAGTGGGCCCACAAATGCCCTCTTATAAAAATCCGGTTACCAGACAGCTTTACCTGGTACCTGAAGAGATTTTTCTCAGCTCTCTCTAAAGCTGCTGAACCATCAGGTACATGGTTTTCAATTAGAAAACTTGCACAGAAATAGCGTAATGGAATCGGTCTTCCACCCAAGTAACTGCCACAGTCCTTAAGAAGCCCTTTTGACCAATGAAATCAGGAGGCCTGTGCTATCTATCCCTCCACAACCAACTGAAGCAATCAAACGAAGCAGCCATGCCTCTTTCCCTGAGCAGAGAAAGAATCCAAGTGCTGCCTGGGATTTCTCACGTAGGTGCCGGCTGGGGAGTGACATCTGCTGCTCTGCCAGGCCCCTCAGCAAAAGGATAAGAATGAAATGGGGACATCAAAATAGAAATGATGCCATTGCCTCAGGGTTCACAGCAGGGCCAGACCCTGCCTGTAGGGTGTTCATTCCTTCTATGTTCATGGTGACAGCTTGCCTTCGGCTTCTAAATCTCTTCTACCATCCACAGAATGTGAGCTTAGCTAGCTGGTCTTCTTCCAACTCTCTCAGCTTCAGTTTCCTTGCTTGTAAGTTGGGGCAATTGGAGCCACCACAGGACTCTTGGGAATACAGTGGTTTCCCTTACACAGAGCAGGTGAGATATATATAACATCCTTCATTGACAGTATAGATCAAAGGACTAGGAAGGGGGCTAATGCCATTTCTGTGCAAGTTTTCTAGTTTAATTCTATGACCCAAAGTAACTTGAGGTAGAAAGGGATTTATTTGGCTTAGAAGTTACAGTCTATTATTGAGAAGAAGCAGGGAAGAAAACTAGAGGCAGGAACCGACACAGAATCTATGGAGGAATGTGGCTTACTAGCCTGTTGGCCCTAGTTTACTCAGTTACCTTTCTTACACAGCCCAAGGACACTTTCCATCAATTACCAGTAAATAAAATTCCCCACAAATCAATCTGACAGAGGAAATTTCTCAACTGAACATCCCCCTTCCCAAGTGTGTCAAGTTGATAACCAAGACTAGCCATCCAGGACAGCCTGGACTACAAAGTGAGTTCCAGGACAGCCAGGGCTACACAGAGAAACCCTGTCTCAAAAAACACAAAACAAACAAACCAACCAACAAAAGACCAGCCATCCGTCACAGCATTATGATGACCCAATTGAAGATTCCCAGAATCCATGTAATAAGCCAAGCATGGTGGCCCATACCTGTAACCCTAGCAATAGAGGCTGACTCTGACGGATGGAGAATGAAGAAGGGGCCCTTTGTTGGCCACCAAGTCTAGCAAATTAGCAACTGCCATTTCAGAGACCATGTTTCAAAAAAATAAAATAAAATAAAGGAACATCTAGGTAAGACATCCTAATATCAACCTCTGGCACTCATAAATATTCATGCACATGCACACCTGAGTGTGCAACACACACATACAGAGACAGACAGAGAGAGACAATATATAGCAATTTTTTAAAAGGTCTACGTAAGGCTGAGCGCAGTGTTGCACACCTATACTCCCAGCACTTGGTGGAGGCATACAGTTTAAAGTGAATCTCAGTTTTGGAGACCAGCATAAGACCCTACCTCGAAAAATATTCTTTTAATTTAAAAAAATTCAGGAAAATTAGAATATTGCCTAGCACTTTATCCAGTTGGGCTTATTATTTGTCTACATTCTCTCACTTCTTTGAGTACAAAAAGAAATTTTTCTTTATATAAGGAAATACCACCAAACTAGGATTCTTCCCATTTGAAAGTAACTGATGAAAATTCCCTATACCTTAAAGGTTAAAGTGCTTAGTTTTTCTAGGACACTTACTATGCACCAAGCACATACTAAACAGATATATGTCATGAAATCTCACAACCACCTGTGAGGTAATTAACAAGCAGAAAAATTAGCACTGATAAGGGCCAACTCATCCCTACCACTTGCCTACAACGTTAACAGCTTAGGTTTTAATCTGAATTCAAATTTCTAATCACCAAACAGAACTGTGCCTGCAGAAATATTTTACAAAAGTTAAGTCCTGAAAACTCCGACTTTGCATTTTTTTATTTCCGTTTCAAGCAGTGGTCTCACCTTTAAAGGCATCCCATTATGCAGACACTCACCTGAGCATTTGACATATCTGAAAGGCTCAAGGGTTCCCTAACTCACACAACCTTGAAGTGGAGCCATGCCTTTTACTAATCCTTTTGTTCTTTCTTCCAAAGGGGGCGGGGGAAAAAACAACATTGCACAAACTAAGTGGGTTTCCATGGTTTCTGTCCCTGAGTCACTATCCTAGCCTAAGAGCGGATTACTGAGAAAGTATTTTCCTGGTTCCCTGATTAATACCTGAAGAGGCAATGTTCCCAGGAGAAGGCTACTTACCACGTCCTCTAACATACTTTGCTCAGAGTTTCAGTTTGCCTCTTAAAGGATCCCTGCTCATTGAGTGACCTGTGAATGTATTACGTCATGATTGTTGGCATGGATTCTCTGACCTCTTGGTTCAGACAGCCATGCACACAGACATTACAGCCTGGTATAGACACCCTACTCTGACACTTTAACTGTTGTCCTACACCCCACACTTAACAGGAAATCCAGGGCTACACACACACACACACACACACACACACACGTCGGCAAAGGAGCTATTTTCCCAGCAAATTTTCATTACCTTTTTGGTTCCTTTCCTGCACATGCCCTATAGTTATCCATGACAGAAACTGCCTTCCATTGAGCGCCTCTCCAGACACTCTTTACTTCTTGAATCTTGTCCAAAGACCTCTGACTTTAATTGGCACATGAAGAGTGCCTGACAGAAATGTCATAAGTATAAAATGTAAAAGGTGAGGAGAATGAGGCAAACACCCCACATTCCCTTCGAGAAGGATAAGCTAAGCTACTTATGATTAAATGTTCTCAAAGCTTTTTTTTTCTCACATTCCCAAGGACTCCTCTGACCTTTTGCCTTCTGTTAATAAGCTTTCGTTGGTGCCCGAATAGTTAGAAGCTGCTCTCTGTGTGAGTTTGGCCAAAGGTACATGTGAAGTCTTGTACTTCTGTGAAACTCTACATCATAAGAAAAGCCAAGAAGTGGGCTGTGATAACAGCTGAAGCCACGTCCCACAGAACTCAAAAAAGCCCTTCACAAAGGGAGACAGAATATGAGACAGTGCATTCTGCTCAATATCATATAACAGGACACCACTTGGTTAGCTCAGAAGAGGGGAGGCAAGATTCAGTGACAAAAGGAAACCCAAACTATTGGTGTCAAAATATAAATTTCAGTCTTTCTCTGTTGCTTAATGATCTTATTTGCCTAACACAGGGTACATGTACCTTCATGGATCTACTGCTTCATTGAATAAGCAAGAGATTTGGATGTAAATAACCCATTCTGAATGTTTCTGCCTTCCTATTTTGACCCAAATAAGTGTATCTAATACTGTATAGTAGGGACATAGTCAAGCTGTTCTCTGTGACAACCTAAAAGGGAAGAGAAAGAAAAGGAGGGGGAGAACCCCACCACTTGTCTCTTTAATTAAAGTTCTGTTGCCTAGGAACGCTTAAGAAGTTATTCTGAGGCAGTTACGTGAGTCAAGACCATTCCAAACGTGGTTTTCACTCTCCACGTTTGACTAATTACTTTACCAGGTTTGTAATAGCTCATCTGCTGTTGTTTTTAATGTCCCAGATAGAGTGATTTTTAATTCAGGATCCTTGGTTCTAACTTAACAGAATAAGCTCAGTAAAACCCAAACCTCAGAGAGAGAGAGAGAGAGAGAGAGAGAGAGAGAGAGAGAGAGAGAGAGAGAAGAAAAGAAAGAAAGTTAAAGAAAGGAAAAAAGGCTGCTCATTCTACCAAATGCACATATATACTCCCACTACAAACACACACACACACACACACACACACACACACACACACACACCTCTATATACTATTAATGGCTCTGAATACATAGGTTAACAGACTAATAAGAGTGGTAGCTGGTAGACAGATTGATAGGTGAATGGATAGACTTAACAATAAAATAGTGAATACCTTCAATAGTAGTGAACTGAAAAAAAACCTTAAGTTTTCAAAACCAAAAATCATAAGCACACAATTATCTTTGGGTCAAGTCATATGGTAGCAGTGTCCAGGACTCTAAGTTGTCGGTTGCACATCATTACATGTCACCATCACTTTGCTGTCTTTCCCTCTGTTCATGCTCCTTTATTTTCTCAACCCATCCTCATGCCTTCCCTCTTGCCCATGCCTAACAATCACATCTCCTGCCATCAGAGACTGAATGATAACTGACCCAAAATAAATACCTGCCACCAGGGTATGTTGACAGGCAGATTAGAACAACCTCTAGGGGTCCTTCCATGATACCGTTTCAACCCAATGATACCAGTACCCTAAGCACTATTCTGAGCCATCCTCTAAAGGCAGTCCCAACCTAGCTTTACATTCAAGGCAGCAAAGAACAGATGTTATAACTGTGGTAATGCCCAGGCCCTGAGAAGGCTGACTGTAGAACCACATGTTCTTGAATCATTTCACTGAATTTACCTTCCACTCGTCTGAAAACAACTCTGGATCAATAAAACCCCCAGGAAATGCACACATTTGTATTTGTCTCTCTTTAGATCCTTTACATTTTCAAAGTGTTTTTACATTTATTTTCTCATTCCAAATGGCATTCCATGCCTTAAAACACAAATTTAAGAGCCTTTGCAAGAATGTGTAGATCTTCGTCTTGGATGAGGTAAGAACACACAGAAAAAGAGCAGGAGGTGAATTGGTGAATTATTTTCAAGGATCTATTCTCTAAGTCTTAGTGACAGAAAATAAAATCTTCAAAAGCCGAGACACTGCATTAAAGGAAGGAGCTGTGCTGCCATGGGGACCCAGCCTTTCCGTTTTTAAGGAATATTTAGCAATTTGAAGACAAACCATACCCACCACTTGTATGAACCACACCCACCCCTTTCCATAAATCCTTTGTCTGCCATCAGACGAGTATTGCTGAGTTCATTTGGACTACCCACAGTGAACTGGCCCCCCAATTGGTTATCAAATGTTATATTTGGATCGGAAGTTATACTTGTTGATTTTCAAATAATAAACCCTCTTCTTGAAATTGTAAAAGTAACTTTTATTCACCAGATGTAATTGTCATCTTAGAGGTTTACTGCTGAATAAACTCACACTTACTAGTTCTTTCTGACCTCTGACTGGCTGATGCAACTCAGCTTTCTGGCTCAAACTCCTCTCTAAGCTGACTGATGCAAACTAGCTCTTCTTGACTTCTCACTGAATTGCTCTGCTTGGCCTCAAACTAACTCTGGCAATTTGTTCTAATCTTCTGGATCCTTCTTATTCTCTGGCTTCAAATGCCTCTCCTAGTCTGAACTACACTAATTGTACAAGCTGAATGGAACTTGTGAACAAACACAACTGAACTCAACTTTTTTTGCACAAACTGCACTGACTGAACCAATTCCCAACTGACTCTCCCTACACTGTTCTTTTCTGCCTGTTCTCATGAGAGTTGAGTGTATCCAGTCTCTGACTCATTCTGTCAAATCTTTCTCTGATTTGTTACTTTTTCTGCCCCTCAATTAGACATCACTTTCAAACATGCTACTTCCTTCTACAAATCAACTCTATATTGTTTAGGATTAAAGGTGTGTACTAAGGGTGTGTGTGTATTCTAGCAAGGGAGATTAAAGGTGTGTCAGGCCAACTAGATCACACAGACCTAGAAGGTTTTTGGATGTGATCCATTGCCAGAGCAGCCATGTTGCTGGATTAAAGATCCTCCACATGAAATCAAGTAAGAACAATTAAAACTAAGAAACAAAGTAAAACAGAGGTACATAGAAAATATAGAAGTTACTCTGTGACACCATTAGTGGCAAATGTTAAGGGTTACAAGACTCAAAGTCAGTGGCCATTTCTAAATGAAGAAAATTAACAGCTATGTAGATACCTGAATATCCTTTCCCACTGCATTGAATAGTTTCAAATAGCTTGTTTGCTAGAAATGTTTTTCTCCCCCCGCACTACCCTAGCCGTCCTCCTCTTCTTCCTCCTCTTCCTCTTCCTCCTCCTCCTCCTAAGATATGTAGCTGTTGCTGGAATTTACTATGTAAACTATGCTGGCCTTGAAATCTCAGAGACCCACCCACCTTTGTTTCCCTAGTGCTGAGATCAAAAGCTATCAGTCCTGACTTTCTCCTAAATTTTAACAACCGTGGGGGGAGGAGTAGCTAAATCATAGCTGGGTGATCTTGAGTTCATGTACAGTGTACTAGCTGAAACAGTACTTGAAAGTCATTTGGGAAACTCAGGACACCTAAGCAGAAATCAAATCAAATTATTGTTGCAATTATTTTGCTTTTGTTAAGTGATTGGCAAGTGCAACTGGATTATCCACATGCCCTAATTAAAATCTACACAGTCCACTGCTGTTCTGACTGATCATTTGAGAAGCCTAACCAATCCCCTTTTGCCACACCAGCCTCCAGTGTGTGTTTATTGGCATTAATTTGAAAATGATTTCTTTAATAACTTGCACATGGTATGGATGACTCTTTAAAAACCAAATATGCTTCTTATTTTTATTTTTTTTTTTTAGACAGGGTTTCTCTGTATAGCTCTGTATAGCCC
>NC_034593.1:105593358-105618660 GCF_900095145.1 Mus pahari | reverse complement strand
GCTGGGATTAAAGGCGTGCGCCACTACTCCCGGCTTGATGAATGATACTCTTAAAATACAAAACCTTACCTGATTGATAGATTTCTCTATGAACTCACTCTACCCTAACTGAATAGCAGTGGCAAACCATGGTAGTCTCAGCAGCCCATCCAACAGTTGTGACTATTTACAGATTTTATTAGAAGACCAGGCTCACCCTTGCACAAACTGTCTGCATATGATTATAAATATTTAGCTCTCTTAAACATCTGCCATTTCCAGCCCTCAGCAGAGAATGACATTTGTTCCCATACCATTGTGCTGCCTCGAAAGTTCTACTCCTCTGAGAGCTGCATTGTGTTCCTTGCCCTATTCTTAAATGCTCAGGATTAGAGACAACAAATCTAGCTCCAGGCAAAATGCATGTTCGCTATTATGAGTGCCCTTTTATTCTCTGACCCACAGCATGTGACTGTTACGCTGGTAGGTGAGTCTTGAGCAATGCACGGCTTTACCTACATGTCTGTACAATGTGTATTATCTTTTTGATATGCCTTTATGTCAGGTGAGCAAAACAAATATATCCATTCTTAGTAAAGATGCTAAATGTTTGGTGAAAATTATTAGTGCTTAAATGTTAAAAAGTAAAATACTTTAAAATCTCCTATTTGATTTGCTTACATACCCTCAATTATATTTTTGTTTGCTTGTTTGAGATGGGGAGGTCTCACATTATAGCCCATACTGGCCTTAAATTCATAATAATATTTCTGCTTTTCATCCTAGGTGCTAGGATTACCAGCAACAGCCAGTGTGCCTTGATCATAGTGTCAATCTTATTAGGAAATTCTAGTTTTGAACAATATATCTTTTTTAATGTTTATTCATTTTAGTATATATGAATACACTGTAGCTGTACAGATGGTTATGAGCCTTCATGTGGTTGTTGGGAATTGAATTTAGGACCCTGCTCACTCAGGTCAGCCCTTTTTACTCCAGCCCAAAGATTTATTATTATACATAAATATGCTGTGGCTGTCTTCAGATGCACCAGAAGAGGGCATCAGATCTCATTATGGGTGGTTATGAGCCACCATGTGGTTGCTAGGAATTGAACTCAGGACCTTCAGAATAGCACTCAGTGCTCTTACCTGCTGAGCCATCTCACTAGCCCACAACATATCTTTAAACTTTAACCCATTACTAGCAACCAATTTCCCCAGTGGAGATCATCTGACTCAGGTTATCAGTTGTGCATAAATAATAACATCCACTAGTTTCCAGGAGGATTCACTTTTGATTTAAAAATTAATAAATTAGCTGATAGTTTAGCACAGCTTTTAATTCCAGCACTCAGGAGACAGAGGCAGGTATATCTCTATGAGTTAAAGTCCAAGCTATTCTTTTTTTTTTTTTTTTTTTTTGTCCAAACTATTCTACAGAGCAAGTTCCAGGACAGTCAGAGCTACACAGAAAAAAAGCCTTGTCTCAAAAAACAACAACAACAAAAAATAATAAATTTTAAAATGTTTTTTATTCATCTGAAATTTTAGCCATTTAATATTGTTGTATTGTTAATTTTTTCTAATTAAAAAGTATCTAAGCAAAAATGTATGAGCCGTTTGTATAAACCATCACTAGTAGAAAAGTCTTATTTTTCTTTTTCTGCTAGTTTATTACCCAAAATGCAAAATACTACTGAAGAATTCTTCAGCTCAATAACAGAAACTCAAAATTTGTCACATCTTGATTTCTCACCCATGAAACTATACAATGGTTAGTACACTAGTTTTCTTGATACTAAATGTTGTTTAGTATGAAATTTAAAATCTCACACAGAAAAAATCTTAACTGGTAAACATTCAAAAAGAGAGGTCAGCAGTGTTCTGAGAGGCCAAAAAGACTCTGGTCTTCCTGTTTGGTCCTTTGTATATGCTTGGCCGTATACTCAAAACTACTCGAAATTCACCATGGCATTCCTGATTAGGTGGGAGAGATAAACAGAAGGCAAGCTGCTCTATTTTAAGACTATGATCTGAAAGCTATGGACACTTACTAATATCCTACTGGGCAAAAGAATTAGTCATGCACTCCATCTAAATACACAAAAGAATGGACATCTGGTCTACCTTTAGATATCCATCAAGGCATATGAAACTCGTGGAAATGGATTACTTAAAAGAGTAGAAGGATGGATTTGAAAGCAGGGGTAATAAGGTTATCATAATTCAAACCAGGCATGGCGGTGCACAGCTATAATCCTAGTACTAGAAAATGAAAGCAAGAGGATTATTGAGAGTTCAAGGCCAGCTTGGTCTATGTGCAAGCTCGGGCCAAGCAGTTGCTACATAGGAAGACCTCGACTTTAAAAAAAGAAAAAGGACAAGGAAAACTTCAATTAGGATTTTTTTTTCTGCCAAATTTTCCTAAAAGACTTGATCACAAATATTCTGGCAAAGGTGATGATGCTTGGGGACTATTATGTTTTTCTTCCTAGAAGAGTATTTTTTAAGAACAGGGCTTAAGATGGAGGAACTCCTTAATGAGGACAAGTTACTCTTTTCCTCTTCCTGTCTTCTGAGAAGGGGTGAGCCACCTGTGAAATCCCAGTGAATGAGATAGTGCAGTAGTTTCATATTCTACTCTTCACTCTGTTACGTGAGCAATAATACAACCCTTTTTTACTGCCAGTCAAAAGGAATGTTACATCAGAGTGAACAGAAATCAATTTTCAATTTTGAGACTTATTTCCACAGTGATTAACTGAGTAAGAGCAGGCAGAGATTTGCTTTTGGGGCTGGTGAGATGGCTCAGTGGGTAAGAGCACCCGACTGCTCTTCCGAAGGTCCAGAGTTCAAATCCCAGCAACCACATGGTGGCTCACAACCATCCGTAACAAGATCTGACGGTCTCTTCTGGAGTGTCTGAAGATAGCTACAGTGTACTTACATATAATTAATAAATAAATCTTTAAAAAAAAAAAAAGAGATTTGCTTTCAAATTCTATCCAGTCTCATACTGCCTATGAGCCTCAGGATCAGTTGCCTATTCGGGTGCTCTGCTTGCTCATATATTCAATGGAACTAGAAAGTTACCCATAGGTGGCTATACAAATTTATTGGGCCATAGTTAGTACTGGGTCAATATAAAACACTTATTGAACTTTTTTTTTATTAATCACTACCATGTCAGTACTGAAAATTTTTGGCTATAAGCTTTTAAATTGGACTGGTGGTTATTTTTTTTCCTCATGAGTTCCAGTCTGTTTGGATCCTAATGGTGAAGTCCATCAAACTGTTAGTTCTTGTTAGTGCCAAAAAAACTGAAAGAGATAAGTGGGCCCTTGGCTGTAAAAAAAAATTGTCATCTGAAATAACCTCTTCTTGATATATCCAGAATGTCGGTGCAGTCTTTTTCTCTAAGACAAAAGAAAAAAAAAAAGTTTAAAGTTTTCTTGTTGGAATTGGATTGAGGATATTATCTCCCAATCATTAAGGGAGGTTATTGCCACGGAGCATGAAATGAAAGCTACCTGTCTTCATGTACGGAACTCTTAGAAATAGCCCTCTTTTCCCCATGAGCAAATAGGCAAGGAGAAGAAAGATTGCAATAGTGGATAGCATCGAGAATGCTTTCTCGTGTACTCTACTTATCTAAATTGGCACATGATGACTGATCACCATCTCTCAGAAGTTAAGAGAGATACTGACTCATCCATCCATTAGGTCCTGCCTCACAGACCAGAGGCAACAAAAAGGAGATTTTTTTTTTCCCCGCCTCAGTGGCCTCCCTCTCACCAAACTGAATCAGCAATTCAAGGATCACAGTTCCTGTTCTGAAAGGTTATACTTTCTAAAGACCAGAGAGCAGCACTTAAGGAAATTCTAAGCCATCCACTCAAACGCAGTCAAATGAAGGTTGCAGTTAGCCCCAGAAGCATCCCCATATGAATTTCTTCTTTAAAAAAAATTAACTCTTATGGGTATTATGCATATACACCAATATGTATATGCACATATGTACAGATATAGGAATATATAGCCATGTGCATATAAATGTGCACATATGCATGTGTATATAGCTTCTCAATATCTCAGTTAATTTTTTAGATTTACTTTCATTATTTTATGTGTATGTGTGTACTAGTTTGCAGGTATAGATATGTGCCATGTATTCAAAGAGGTCAAATAAGGTCATTGGATTCCCTGGAAGCAGAGTTACAGATGGTTGTGAACCACTGTGAGGGTGAGGGGAGCTAACCCCCTCTGCAAGAGCAACATGTGCTCTTAACTGTAGAGCCATTTTTCTAGTCCCTCAACTCCTCATTTATAATAGCTGATTTCTTCCTCTTTGTCAAATATTTATTTGGAAGAGGTTTGGCCTGAGACCCTAAGGTAAACACTACATTAATTAACCTTTAACACAGAAATAAATATGTTCTTATATGGCCATTGAATTGGGAGAGGTTGACAGACAGATGCACATAAATGTATATCGGAAAGGAAAAAAAGAAAAGAGACAATGATGAGAACTTCAAAACAAGGTGATAAGCACATCTTTCCTAAGACATGTAACAGGAAGATGACCATACTCCACCAGGCATCATCTTATGAGATAACTGTTCCTGTGCATTGTGTGATATTTAACAGCATCACAAGCCTCTGCTTGAAATGTTCTAGTAGCACTCCAGTACCCAGCCAAAACCAAAAGGCATCTCCAGACTTCACAAGCATCCATCCAGACTTCACAAGCATCCATCCAGAGAGCTCTGAGAACCACTCTACCGGGCATGTTAAAAAAAAAAAAAAAAAAAGAGTGTCTTGCCTTCTGGTTGTAACTCTATCATACATCTTAATGGTTCCCAAACACCTAAGACATTGAGAGCAGCAATTAGCAGACCACCTCCCTTTCTATTATTAGCCTTCTCTTGTTAGGCTTTTAGGGAGAGAGAGAGGAGGGGTTCAAGAGAAGGTTGTCTTTCAGGTGAATGATTAATGGCAAAGCAAATGTCTAAAGTAAGAGGGCTCAGTCCCACCAGACAAAGCAAGGTGTCTACCCTTGAAGGTTTTCAAGGGAAGAAAATATCTTTCACCAAGAGGAAACAGTCTTAGTTAATACAGAATCTATGCAACCATGATTGAGGTGGGAAAGCTGGTCATACAAGACTTAAGCTAAACAACAAGAGACACACTTCTCTGTGTGTGTGAGTAGAGCTTGTGTTAATGCGTGGCATTGGTCATGACATCTTTGACCTCCAGGTGGCAAGGGATGGAGCAGGAAAGGACTGTGTTTGCACCCTGCCCTTAGCCATCCCTGCTGCGTAGAGAGGTCTGAGCTCTCAAAGACTGCTGAATCCTAAGCAAGTGGAGCGACTATGAGAATTTCTAGTTCTTTATTCTTGGTCACTCTCCTTTAGATTCCCACCACTAAGCAGACATCCAATCTTCTTAGGAAGCTTTCAGAGAAAATAAAAAAGGAACCTCTTCTAACATTTATCTCTCCATGGTATCCATAAATAACAGACATAAGGGAGAAATCAAGATGCAATAAGAAAGAACTGAGTTTTGCACTCAGTGGAAACTACAAGAGACAGTCTCCATCAGTGTGCTCCTCCTCTGAGAGGCTTCTAATTAATTACCACCAAGATGTTTCCTTACTATCCCTGTTGAAACCAAGGAGATGAGAACTCCGGGCAAGCATTGTTCTTTGTTTAGTTCGCACAAACGTCGTGACGTGACGTATCATTAGACTGAAGACTCCTGGTAATGTGACTTCCACCCTAAGCCTTCACAAACATTCATTAGCAAATGCTGTGATGGTCAGCAAGTCTCCAGCCTCATATTCTTATCATATTATTCTAAAAGCATTCATGTGACTCATACAGCATTACCTTATCCTCTGCCTTTTCTTCAGAGGGAAACGATACCCAACATGTCATGATTCACCAAGATGACACCGGCCAGGCAGACTAAGAACTAAATCAAAGAGAGGCAGGCAGGAAGAAACGAGAGTTTGTTGTGCACTCTACTTCTTTTGTTTCCTAGTTAAGCCTTGATGGGTATTTAACATTGACCAGACCTTGGTATTTTTAAAAATACATGTTGATTTACTTGTTAGAGAGTGGTAAGGAGTCTATGTGTACCCCAGTGTGCCTGTGGAGGTTAGAGGACAGCCTGCAGGGGACAGCTCTTCCTTCTACTGTATGAGCCACAAAGATTGACCCTTTACTCTCTGCCATCCTCAAGCTTGGAATTTTTATCTATCTCTTTTACTTTCTAGGAAATTGATATGCATGTGGGATTTAGGAAACCCACGCATATGGCTATACAGACTTACTTCCAAATTCATGTCTTCAAACTCAGACTCCTCTGGGCTCTACCTTTACATCCAGAAACTTTGTATAGCACCTGACTGAGATTTAACCCAGCCCACCAGCCTCCTGCCTTCATCTCCCAATTTCAGCTCAACCAGTTACATTTGTGGGTTTCCAGGTACTCAGGTTCTAACAATAGCAGCATCCTCTCCCTCTCCCTCTCCCTCTCCCTCTCCCTCTCCCTCTCCCTCTCACCTGTAATCTATAATCTACCAATAAATTCTGGAAGTTCTCTCTTTTAAATACTCTCATGACTTCATCATTTCTCATTTTCCTAGCAGCAACTACCTTATACCAGGTCATCTCCATCCATACTATTAACAACTAACCTCCATGCTGCCCTCTCCAGTGCTGTCTCCCATCCAAGGAGTAACCAGTGTAGACCCTGCTTCTCCTGAGAGTGATATGGCAATAGACCCCCCCACACACAAACTTTCCTAAGGCCAAGGCCCTATATGTTCCTGCTATATGTTCCTATATGTTCCTGTGACTCTCCTCATTTATTGCCTCTTTCCTCCATATTCTTTCTGCTTTTACCTCAAGTATTTTAGCTACCCTGCTCTCTAGGGAGCATGTTTTTATGCTCTGCACTCATCCATTGTCACAAACAACATTTGTTTAAAGAGACATCATCTCCAAAACAATATTATGTGCCCTTAATCCTGGTAATCCATTATGCTTTTTAATGGGAATATTTTTCATATGGAAATACATATGTGCTTATATGCATTTGTTAAATGTATAATATATATGTAACTAGATGTTATGTGCATATACAAACATACACACAGGCATACATATGTACAATTATTAATGCAGGAGCTGGCAAACTATGGCCTAGAACCCATCTAGCCCTGGTCTGTATTTTTATAGACTCAAAATAGGAATGCTACACACACACACACACACACACAGAGGCATGTCACACATGCACAATTGAAGTGTTACACAGCACAAATAAGGAGAAAACAAATGAATGAATAACATAAACAACATGTAGACTATGAGCCTGAAACATTTTACATCAGACCTTTCGCAGAACAACCCTGCCAGCCTGGGTATTAATGCACTGTTTCCTGCTAAAATATCAACCTCTCCATTTTTTACTATCATATCAATACCATATAGAATAGTTCCTGGTACAGTGAATACACTTTATAAACATTTTTTATATGGATGCACACATGAATGAAAGACAAAGATTAATCTCAGTGATTAGTCTCGGGTCACACAGGAAGTTGGCAGATGAAGCGGAATTCAAGCCTACATTTCTTTCATTCCACAGCGGAGCGGGGCCTGAGATTTAAAAGCCTTTGAACCTCCTTCATTTCTAGCCAGGTTCCCCTTTATACCCCATGTCTAACACGCATAGTGGGAAGAGAATGCTTAGGTGGGTAGTGAAGGGGGACAAAGGTACAACATGTTATGGAAAGCCTTGAGAATCCTCTCGAGAACAGGCTCATGCCTGCTACCTGCCACGTCCAACTGGCTTACATAAGCATCATCGTCTCTCCTAGTTTCACCTAACATCTGAACAAAACAAGGCAGGTATTGTTATTCTCATTATGCACATACATTTCCTAATTCAGCACTCGTTTTATAATTCTGCTGATGGGAGAACACTACCAGATACCTGGAGGAATTTTTTTTTTTTTAATGGCAGTCATCTCTTAAGATACAAGGGGTACTATAATTCACTTGAAGTTATATGATGTTCAAGAAAACCTCCTCAGCTATAAATGGCCTTCAAATGCTCAGAGGCCACATCAATATCTGACCTGGAGTTAACACAATGAGTGGAGTAGGCAAGACAAGCACATCCTGGGATTTTTAATGGTGCGACAGTGCCCTAAGGTTCTGGAGCAGCCAGGCCCATGCTATCTTCAAGAAGGAGGCCAAGCAAATTGACAATTATGTTAGCTGACATGAATCTCCACAGCTGGCGTCTCTCGGACCAGCTGCTGTGTCAAATCAGCAGTCCTCCGAGGCAGCTGACTTTCTAGTTCAGAGTGTGTGGCAAAGACTACACTTGGTTCAAGGCTGGAAGCGCCAGCCTTGGTAACCACAGCCGCCAGGGTCTGTGGAATCACGCAGAGCAGAGGGTCCTGAACTTCATCCGCATGCTGGTAGGAGTTCAGAGTCTGTGGAACAGTCCATGCGTGTACCTCTTTGTCAGTTCCTTTGCGCATTATCAGGCTATACGTATCTACTACCACATCACAGAAGATGAGACCCGTTATATTAGGATCTTGTCCATTTGTCCATCTCTCCATCCTACTCAAAAAAAGAGCACAGTGCTCAAGGAGCTTTAAAAAAAGGTGTCATTTCTGACGTCAGAATGGACAAGGGCCAGGCGTGATGGCACACTTCTTTAATCTCAGCACTCAGGAGGCTGAGGCCAGCAAATCTCTGCAAGTCCTAGGCCAGCTTGGGCTTCACAGTGAGTTCCCACACAGCAGTACAGTTGACTGCTACACAGTGAGACTATGACCGTTTGGGGGGTTGTTGGGAAGGGATTATGTTTGAGACAGGGTCTCTCTGTGTGTGACCCTGCTGTCCTGGAATTCACTTTGTAGACCAGGCTCACATCCTTCCCTGATTTTGAAACCACATTGTACCTCAGGCTAGCCTCAAAGCCTCGGTCTCAGCCTCCAGAGCTCTAGCATCAAACCTGCGCAGCCACCTTCAGCCTAAGGGGCCTCTTTATGGAATAAGTTATTCTGGTTTGTGTGGAAGCAACCGTAACCACTGCAACAAAGAAAATGAGGCCAGAGCTGAACGCTTCACTAGCATGCTAGTTCGCTTTCTCACCCCTGTGACAAATGAGCAACTCAAAACAGGAAGGGTTTATTGGGACCCATGGCTTGAGGAGATGCAATCTGTAAAGCCAGGGAGGGCACAGAAACCGGAGCCACACGCTGCAGCTGATCACACAGAAGACAGAGAGGGGGAAAGAGGAAGAGAGGGAAGGGGGAGAAAGAGGGACAGAGACAGACAGACAAAGATGGGGGGCAGAAGGGGGAAGAAAGAGGAAGAGAGAGGAAGTGAGAAAGAGAGAGCAAGAAGGAGAGAGAGAGAGAGAGAGAGAGAGAGAGAGAGAGAGAGAGAGAGAGAGAGAGAGAGAGTCAGAGAGAATTAGGTATAGGTCCTCAGTCCTGTCTATAGTGGGTCTCTTCACCTTGGTTAAATCCCCCCGGAATAACCCTCACAGATAAGCCCAACGGTATCCTCTAGTAATGTCCTGGAGATGATTTAATCCAACTGGCCATCAAAATTAACCTTTATATCTGAGAAGTCCCTATGTAAAACTAAATAAAATAAATGTAATCAGGCTTGGGTTAAAAAGTGTTTAAGCATTGGAAACCTGTGCATTAGGTGTGGTACGAGATATGAGACTCTGATGCTCAGACAATGCCACACGCTTGAAGTTGTCTCAACTGAGTCTGCATCTGAGAGAGATGCATCGAGACCCCTGCATGTACCACATTAAGCATCTGAGAGAGATGCATCGGAGACCCCTACATGTACCACATTAAGTATCTGAGAGAGATGCATCGGAGACCCCTGCATGTACCACATTAAGTATCTCGAAATCTATCTTTTTCTTGATATCAGGCTTGAGAAAGAGATCCAAGATCTTGAAAAGGCTGAGCTGCAAATCTCAGCCAATGAAGAGGCAATTCTAAAGAAGCTAAAGTCGATCGAGAAGACCACAGAAGACATAATAAGAGTGAGTGTAACTCAGCTTCAAACTATGATTCCCTCAGACGAGTCCACAAACACTACACTTCATAATTCTTCAAAGTAGTTCTAGATGTGTATTTTGATTTTCTTAAACTAAGCTCACCATGGAAATCTTTTATCTTACAGTCCGTGAAGGTGGAAAAGGAAGAAAGCCCAGAAGGTATGTTTTTAAGCAGCCTGTTTCAGGTCAAAGCAAGGTAATTTTCATAAAAATCACTGGCCTTGTTTCACCATTATAAATATCTTACATGTGTTTTGAATTCACACCAACTTTACAGAGTCAATCGAGGACATCTATGCTAATATCCCTGACCTTCCAAGTTCCTACATACCTTCCCGATTAAGAAAGGAAAGAAACGAAGGACCAGATGACGAACAAAACAGAAAAGGTAGGTGAGAACCTGCATTGAACAGCACGTTCATTTCAGGTGTCTTTAAGATTAGTGTGCGTGTGTGAGTGTGTGAATGTATGTGTGTGTGTATTATATATGTATGTATTGTATGTTATGTATGTATTGTATGTATTATATGTGTGTATTGTATGTGTTATGTATGTATTGTGTTATGTATGCATTTTATGTATTATGTATACATGTATTATATGTATCATGTATGTATTGTATGTGTTATATATGTATTCTATGTATTATATGTGTGTGTTGTATGTGTCATGTATGTATTGTATGTATCATGTATGTGTATTGTATATATTATATGTGTGTGCTGTATGTGTTATATATGTATTGTATGTATCATGTATGTGCATTGTATGTATTATATGTATGTTGTATGTGTTATGTATGTATTATCTATGTGTGCACTGTATCTATTATCAATGTGTGTATTATATCGAGTATGTATGTATGTATGTGTATATGTGTATGTGTGACTGTGGATGCACACGGACCACAGTATTTATATAGACATCAGAGGACAACTTTCGAGAGTCAGTTCTCTTCCTCCCTTATTTGAGGCAGGATTTCTCTTGTGTCAGCCAGTGTACAGCATTCTGCAGGCTATCTGGCCTGTATGTTTCAAACCAATTCTCCTGTCTCCGCACCCCTCCTAACCTAAGAACAGGTACAAACCATCACATCTGGCTTTTTTTTTTTTTAATGTTGGTTCCTGGGATTGAATTCATGTCATCAGGCTGCAAATGATTTTACCCACTAAGCCATCTCCTTGGTCCCCTCAATGTCAGGTTTTATAGCAAGTCTTCACAACTTGATTATGCTTCCACTTTAGGCAAAGGTGCCTTGTACAAAGTTCCCAGGGCTATGGGACAGACCCTGGGGCTTGCACAGTTAGGGTAATGAAGGTAGGATATTTATTCCATGCATTTCACTCCTGACCAAAATAGTCAGGAACAAGTAAGATAAGACCTGAGACAGGCAAGAAATGCTTTAAAACTTCTCTGCTCAAAAACCTCATCCAGTAGATATTGAGTAACTAAAATATTTTTAAGTGAAAATGTCTTCTAGGGAAGGTTACACATTATTTACCTTCCCGAGATAATGATTTTCATAAAACAAATGCTGTATAGCCTCAGGGAAAATGAAGGTTTGGCCACAGAGGAAAACTTTGGACTTCAGAATTGAAGGAGAACCTATTCTCTGTCTGCAGGGAGCAGTCCGTATTCCCTCAACAGATATTTAATGAATAAATACTATACACCAAGCCCACTTAGGCACATGGTGGGTACTCACCAAATTAACCATTTAGGGAGTACAGTGCAGAAAACTAAGGCAGAGATGTGAGGCAGGAAGACAAAGGGCAGGGATCTTGCAGATTTAATTGGGTACCCAGGGAAAGCTACAACCCATCAGGCAACAGAGGAGACACGAAATACAAGATGAGCTATATATATACCAAAATATATACCAAAAGCAAGCACTCACACATTCTAATTCTACAAAGAATGCTGTTCCCTCACCTGTTAAAATTCCAGCCATGGGGCTCTTGCCTGGGCCATGAGACAGACTTCAGACAGACCCCCTGCCCTCCACCCCTCCAGTCCCCTCCCCCCACCTTCTCCAGTCACCTCCAGTACAGTACAGATTGCTCTATGTTAAGCCCTCCACCTACTTAAAAGTGGTATTAAATTAGGAAGATAAAGGGGAAGTGGCTGGAGAGAGGGGACAGAAATTAAGAGCACCTGCTGTTCTTGCAGATGACCCAGGTTCAATTCCCAGCAGTCACGCGGCAATTCACAAATATCTATAGGTCAAGTTCCCAGGGATCTGAAACTCTTCTCTAACTGCCTCAGGGACCGGGCATACACACGGTGCACAGCTATACATGCAGGCAGAAGAGCCACCCGCATAAAATAAAGTCGTTGTTGTTGTTGTTTTTTAATTTTTAAATTAAATTCCAGCCTCTGCACTATGTTGCCACGTCTAAGCTTCCTCCACACTGTGAAGCCCTTAGAGCACTTTACAGTGTCAGTAGGCAGCTGAGCTTCCAACAAGGATGTAGCTTAACAAATTACACTGCTAGGCTGTTCACCTGCTGCAGCCTACACTGTGGGGTTCTTCTTAAGTAAAGAGACTCTCCCTAACAAGTAAGCAAAAGTGCGTAAATCTGGCTGGTCACGTCTATTCGTTGCAGAAGATTATCTTTCGGTTCCTTTGGAAAATACCAACTCTGTGGGTTTATTTCTCTTACTGACTCCTTCAAGTCATTTTTCCAAAATGCTACACTTCTTAAGGCAGAGTCAGTTATTTTAGAACTCATTGGTAAAACCAGAAAAAAAAAATTAAAGATGTATTTTATGTGTATATGAGTGTGCCTGGATAAGTTCATGTGCACCACATGCATACAGGTGCCCTCGGGAGCCAGAAGGATTCAGATTCCCTGGAAGTGGAATTAAAGAAGGTTGTGGGCTCCCTCACATGGGTGCTAGAAATGTAACTCAGGCCTCCTTGTAGAGACATCTCTCCACCACCCAAATCAGGACGATTTGTGGGAAGAGTTGGTTTTTTGGTTTGGTTTGGTTTGGTTTGGTTTGGTTTGGTTTGGTTTGGTTTGGTTTTTTTTTTTTTGCTCGTTTGGTTTTTTGAGACAGGGTTTCTCTGTGTATCCCTGGCTGTCCTAGAACTTGCTTTGTAGACCAGGCTGGCCTTGAACTCACAGAGTTCGAGTGCTGGGATTAAAGGTTCACACCACCACCACCACCACCACTGGGTTAGAGGTTTTTAAATGTCATATAAGAGACAATTAAAGGGTGTAAAAGTAAACAAATTCGTTTATAAGAGAAAGGGGGGTGCTAAACCGTGTGTTGAATTTGTCTTTTAACAGCTTTGTATGCTATGGAAATTAAAGTTGAAAAAGATTTGAAGACAGGAGAGAGCGTAGTTCTTTCTTCAATACCGCTCCCATCCGATGACTTTAAAAGTACAGGAATAAAGGTGTATGAGGACCGGCAGAAATCAGTCTACGCAGTTAGCTCCAATCGGAACACAACCTACAACGGCACCGACGGCCTCGCACCTGTTGAAGTGGAGGATCTCCTAAGACAAGCCTCAGAGAGGAACTCTAAATCGCCCACAGAGTACCATGAGCCTGTGTATGCCAATCCTTTTTGCAGGCCTATGACCCCACAGAGAGAAAGAGTTATAAGCCCTGGACCAAACTTTCAAGAAAGGATAATGATGAAAACTAACGGACTGGGCAACCATGCAAATGAATCTGCACACAGTATGACGGACGGGCTCTCAGAGAGGAGAAGCAATGGTCCCACTCACGCCAGCCCCACTCAACCAACACCTCAGCCCCGATCAAAGGTTCAGCAAGTGGAAGAGATGGTCCACACCCAACAAAAGAGGATGGCAAGTCCTTGGGAAGAATCCAGCAACAGGCAGAACGAACACGAAGTTTCTCCAAAGATGGAACTGAGCCCCAGCAGAGCAAGCCCTGGGAAATCAGGACCCCAGTGTTCTTCACCCACTTGCCAGGAGGAGACAGAAGATGTCAGATATAACATCGTTCATTCCCTGCCTTCTGATGTGGATGACACAGAACCCGTAACAATGATTTTCATGGGGTATCAGCAGGCAGATGATAATGAGGAAGAAAAGAAGCTTTTGACAGGCTACGACGGGGTCATCCACGCTGAGCTTGTTGTGATTGATGACGAGGCGGAGGATAATGAAGGACAAGCCGAGAAGCCATCCTACCATCCCGTAGCTCCCTGCAGTCAGGTTTACCAGCCAGCCAAACCAACCCCACTTCCTAGAAAGAGAGCGGAAGTTCGTCCGTATGAAAACACAAACCATAAATCTCCTCACAAAAATTCCATGTCTCTGAAAGAGCAAGAGGAACGCTTAGGCAGCCCTGCCCATCACTGTCCCCTGGATGTCCCAGTAGCTGGAGATGGGACTGAGGATCCTTCTTTAACAGGTAATAAAAATGACAAGGCATGCCAGTGCTGTTTACTGATGTGACCGTCTTCTCCGTGTTAATGAACGCTCTGACTTCCGGTGTCTGTGACCACCGCATAAACTAATACACACTGGGCAGCTTTTATGAACGCTGATCCGAATTATTATCAGCAGAGCAAAGTAATTCGCATCAAAAAAATAATAATAGCGAAAGTGGAAACTCCGTCTTGCTTTGTTTTAATATTGCATTGGCTGCCTTTAGCTACTGGAAATGTGTCTTCTGGGAGGGAGTAATATCATATGTGAGTAATTGGGGTTGCTAATTAATGTGCTGATCATCAGAAACATACTTTTCACAGCAGAATCCAATGACAACTACTTTCCTGTGCCTCTCTGTAATTTAAATTTTACTCGTAAGTTAACAAGTAGCCTTAATTTTAAAAGGAAATAGAAGACACATACTATTTTCTTTGCATTTTATTACCCTGCTATATCTCCTTTCTCTATACTTTTATAGGTTTACTAACTTTGGTTCTTTAATTTTCTACATTTTAAAATTTTTATCTTGCATCATCTATGACTCAATTTTTCATAGTCTTCTCCAACTCAATGTAGTTTTTTTTTCTATTTTCTATACAGCTGCATTTCACATTCTCTATGACTTTTTATGGCTTTGTATCTCTTGAGCTATTTTATCACTGAATGAAAAGTAACTGCAACACATTTTTCTACGCAATGACAGCTCCTCGGTTTCAGATTCCTTGTTATCACTCGGATATAGAGAACTATTATCATTTATAGACAAATGAATAAGAATCTGACAAACACAACTAGAACAACTGGGTTCACCTTAGCTAAAACTCTAAGTCAAATTACACAAATGAACAGGTTCTAAAAGTTAGAAATGGAAAACAATTTTAAATGTTGCTAATTGAAGAATGACCATTAAAAAGCAATAGCTATTAAGTACCAGCCATCCGAGCAAGTCGAACCTGATAGCTTTATAGAAGTGTGTTAAGACCTACGCAATTCAAAATCTTTCTCCCTCATTGAGCCATAAGCCCAATCTTGTTTTGCTAATAACACCATAATAGAAACATTCTTAAATTCTTTTAAGTCCTTGTTAGGTGAACCCATCATAAGTTTAATCATCTGAAGGATTTCTATCCTCTTGGGAAATGATCCCTCGTGTGTCTTCCTCAGAATCTAGAATAATGTTTCCCCACAGTGGAAAGCTGCAGAGACTAAGTTCCTTTTTCTTTTGGAGAACTGGCTTTGTTTGTGGTCAAATGTTTCTTTTGAAATTCATTCTTAAAACAATGCATGTAACCCAGAGAAAGAATCGTTCTATTTATGGTCTGAAGTATTGGCATGACACACTGTAAAAAAAAAAACCTCCCTGTTTTGATGTTGGATTTTAGCCAGCTCCCCCAAACACCCCCTACTCCTTCTTCCCTAACCATATTAACACATTTACCCCAAGTAAAATGACAGGAAGTGACTAACATTTCCAAACAACACTAATCATGCTACTGAAATAAAATTATGAAAACAGGAAAACCTATTCCAAAGTAACAATACAGAGTCTTGTGCTATCGAACTAAGTATCTTGTGAAGAGAATGCTCCAAATTCCTTACCCTTCATTGTGAAATTGTTTTGCATCTCTGCCTTCCAATTCATCACATAGATCACAGAGTGGAGGTGTTAGTTTGAATGAGTTTTTAAAATAAGTCAATCAGATTACATCAATGCTTTCAGGGACCAGCAATGTACATTGAGAACATAGCTAGCTACCTATGTACTTTAATTTCACAAGTACATTGTACTTTTCAACATCACACATACACACACATGCATGCATGCATACATACAGAGAGAAATGCTACAATACTTAAAGACCCACAATTTAAGTCAATTCCTTTATTATAATACAGAATTCCTATTAAATACGAATAGTTATGGTAGGCACAATAATTAAGAATTGTCTCTTTTCATTTGTTGTAAATATACTTATCAAAATCTTATCTCAAGAGATATTCGTAGGAATGGGGAATATAGCACAGTGGGTAAGAGCCCTTATTCTACAAAATAGGAATGTGAGTTTGAATTCCAACCGCCCATATCAAAAGCCATGGGTGTGCAAACCTGTAACACCACCATTGCAGGAGCAGGGATAGGCAGATCCAGAAGTTCACTGGCCTCCCATCCTAGCCAAAACAGTGAGCTTCTGCTTCAGGAAAGACTCTGTTCCAAGGTAACAAGGCACAGATTAATAGATAAGGCCACTTGATGTCCTGCTTTGGCCTCCAGTGCCCAGTATACACTCAGTGCATGCATCTCACACACACAAACATACAGACAGAAGGACAGAGACAGAGAGAGGCAGAAACAGAGGCAGAGTTTCTCATTTGAAAAATTGTATGTTAGTAGAAACTAGTCCAGCAGAGATAGTCTAACAGCAGTATAGTTCAGTAAAATTTTGAACACTGTGAAACATGAAAGAAATGTTTAGGTAATCTTATGTCTATCTGCTTGTATAAGCATGATATATGGTCCAGACTCGCCCACTATTATATGGCTTTCCATGAGATCACAGTAACTCTTGACAATAACAACTACACAGCTTGCTTTCTTTGGTAGACCTCACACACCTATTCTTGTTCCCACTCAGTTCTGTGATTGTAGAGATATCAATGGTACTTCGGGATGAAGAGGCAGAAAAACTTTAGCTCTGGAGCATTCGTACCCCCATTGATTCAGAAACAGCCAGTAGGGATCACAGGAGACTGAGCATGAAACACAAATCTCTCTCTCCCACCAAGTTTAAGCAGCTAAAACTGTGCATCTGAGTGGTTGGAGGAAATCAAGACTGGGATAAGAGAAGAGCAGAAAAGAGGGTCAAGAGGAGAACTGGAGGCACACTATTTAAGGAAGCATCCTTGCATTGACTAGGCATGCTCCCTCTCCCCACCTCCACTTGGAATTATGTCTACTGCCACAGGCTAGGAGAAAGGGATCTGAGTGCTAGCTGACCTCACTGCACACCCTGGGACACAGGAAGGACTCTATTTGCAGACTGTCAAGATGGGGCATAACTGTAGGGAACAAGAATTTTGTCTCTGTCTTAAAACAGACCTTTAAGCAATCCCTTATCCCTGTTCTCTCTTGGCATTGGTAATGCAAGGTGCCACAAAACTCAGGAACAGCCCCTCATGAAGCCTTGCCTCCTGCCTGTTCTGCTGTGGGGTTGCAGGCTCCTGCCCAGAGGCCACCACCCAGCAGCTTCCAACAACAGAGCCCACCCATCCTGCTGACTGGGCAAAGGAAACTCTCTCAAGACAGCCTGAACACTGGCTTTGCTGTTAGAAGTGACTTTCCTCATCATTTTCAAGTGAAAGTGATGCTTTTAACCTCTGTCACAGAGGGAACATGGCATTGAAAATGACCTCATGACAGTGGTAGGTCCCCATCCCTTCTCATATTTTTGTAAAAGGCCTTTTGAAGATTGCTTTTGGTTGATGGATAACTATGTGTAGCATAGAGATGGGGGAAAAAAACATGCCTTCTCTTACTGTTTCATTAAAACAAAATTGTGCAATTAGCTAAATGGCTGCTTCTTGGGCCATTTTACACACAAATGTAATATTGCATAATAAATATAATCATTTGCTCAATGCCTTGAAAGCACCTTACAACTTTTAGAACATGACAGAGGCAGCTATACCCAAAGGCCCTCGGTATTAAGGCATAATACCAGAACATCAAATGAGTGTTATCAATCCCACACCTACATTTTTAAAATGCTTCATCAGCAGTAGAGCACACTCAAAGATACAGCTGCCATTCAAAAGCATAATTACACACTAACGCTTAATTATTAGTTCATCTCATTTCATACATAGATTTATTCTTGTCATTGCCCATCCAAAGGTCAGAGGGCCTTTGGACAACCAAGCTTAATGATATTATTTAAAAAATTTTAATCACTCATCGTAGTTTAAGTATGATTATCTTTTTTGTTTGTTTGTTTGTTCAGTGGTACAAAGCTAAGGATATGCACAAAAGACGGACATTGACGTAAAGGAATATATATATATATATATATAGGCTGAGAGTGAAAATACACGCCATCAGCCTGTACTGTGTTCGCTCTGCTCGTTTTTGTAGACATAGGCTCCTCCTAGTTCTGAACCTACACCTGTCCTAAGTTAACCATAGCTCATTATTTCTGCTGTCTCTTTATGCTACTAAAACAATGCTCACGCTGTTGGATAAAAACCATCTGAGGTATGTTCTCAACTTTCCTGCCTTCTATGAAATGGTCATTTAGAGTAAAAATCGTGATTCTTTTATAATTTGCACTTTTTTTTTCTTTTACTTTAATCTACAGCTTTAAGGATAAGAATGGCCAAGCTGGGGAAAAAGGTGATCTGAGAGCCGTGGTGCCCACCTGAAGGAGAAGCCAAGAAATGCCTGAAAACTTCTCTTCTGAATTCTTTTATTTCTTGTCCCTAAAGTCCAAAACTATATAATTATATGCATAGTAATCCACATAGATAAATAGTAGTCATTATTTAGGGGGGAATCCCCCCTCAAAAAGAGCTGGGACAACAAATGCTAACTTTTCCAGTTACTTGATATGACTCAGTGGGGTCGGGGGAACCAGTATATTTTTATTGTATTGATACCAAAGCATTTCTAATAAGAGCTTGTTAAATTTAAGAATAAAGTTATTTAAAATACCTTGACTATCTTAACTGGCGTGGTAATGTTGCTGATGCAAAAATCATACATAGGCGCACCTCATCCCAAGAGATATCAGCCTCCCACACTGACACGAATGCACCCTCTCAAAATCAGTAACTCCTTAAGGTGACTGCATGCTCACACCAAAGATCAATTTAGTTGGCTCAGTTGAGATTCTAATGAGATTGTACACATCTACAAGGTGCACATAACAACTGTGCTTCTGCTCTGGGTGTACTCGGGTTGGTTATCTTACTAAAGCACAAGACGTTCTAGAAGACAACAGGCTCATTCATTCTTCTTCAGGTTCCATCCTCCCTTTACTTCAGTTCATTCAAGGTGCAATTACTGATCGCAGCTTAAGGGCACTAGAAAAGAGACCTCCATACTCTCAAAGGGCTCAAATCTGGTCCAGGTGAATAAGTTAGAATCTTCACATTAAAACTAGGAAGAAGGGTTTAAGGGGGTGGCTCAGCCCATAAAAGTGATTGACTTGTAAGCACAAGTTCAACCCCCAGAGTCCATGTCAAAATGTTGGTCATGATGGTGTTGGGGAGAGAGAGTCTGGAAAATCCCTGGAGCTCATTGGTCAGACAGCATTGTTCCGGGAAATATTTTTTAAAAAAGACCCGCTAAGTTCCTGTGCTCCATCCAGTGACTCTCTGCCCGCCAACTCTCTGACGGGGCAGGAGCTCCCCAGTTCCCTTCGCTGCCACACCAGCCCCACACAACGACCGTCCACCCCGAAGTCAGCTACCATAACACCCAGCAACCCAGCAGAAACAAAACTTTTGAAGCTTATAATTAACCAATCAGATTGATGTATTAATAAATTCTCAATTCACAAGATGCCAATACAATAACTTCAGAACAAATTGATAATGGTAAAAGCTGCCCACCTAGATTAGACAAATCATCCCAATTATTCTATCCTTTATGATCTCATGACTACCTGTGGCTATTTAAAAACCACACTGGAGCAGGATGTTCTTCCTGTCCGAACACCTCCAACTTGGCTTCCCCTCCCCACTTCCCCCATCCCTGGTCTGTTGCTTTGTCCCTGCAACTCCTGGCTCCACCTCCCTTTTCCCTGTCTAATCACAGGCCTCCTGCTGCATTAATGTTTTAATGTCACTGGACAGGGAAAATCATGACACAGCATGACCTAATTGGTGAACTCCAGTCCAGTGAAAGGCCTTTCTCAAAGGAGGTAGATGGTGTTTCTGAGGATAACACTCTAGATGATTGTCCAGCTTCCACATACACACATTAAGGTGTTCCTGTGTGCATGTGTGAGCATGCACATGCACACAAAATGACACGTATAGCATGCCACTCATAGGCATTCTTCCAAGACATTCAATCCTGATTTGAAAGAGAATAATTCTGTGCCAATGATCATCCTTCCTGTCTGTCATCTAACATCCTCAAGATGGATGCCATATGAGACTGGAGAGATGGCTCAACAGTTAAGAGAACTGCCTCTTCTTCCAGAGGACCGGGGTTCAATTCCCAGAACCCACATGATGACTAACAAATGCTCTGTAGCTCCAATCTCAGGGGAGGAAAGTTCCCTTTCAACTTCTGTAGGAATGTGTGTGATACACAGACGTAATATAAATGCAGGCAAAAACTCTCATACACATAAAAATAAATCCATTTCTTAAAAGATTGCTTCCAAAGATTGCTTCCACTTGTCTTTCCCTAGGCCTTCATGCATGACCCAGGTCCTCCAAGTTGGATGCTTGGCCTGTTTCCTCCCAGGACAGACACTGACTTTCCCTGAAGAGATGATGTTCTAGTAAGGCTAGAGGCAACATTAGGGAAAACCAGCAGGTTCCTCGCAAAGACAAGCATTAGCCCATGAAGCATCTGTCCCACATGAGTTGTTCTTCAGAGGCCAGCTGTTCTCTGGCAGGACAGGGCTCCTCTGCTAGCCTGAAAGGTCCTGGACCATCTGAAGGTTTGCATCGTTGAGATACTGTGAGAAAATACCCTATTCAGTGTCCAAGGGACTTCTTCTGCTCGTGGTTGTGGTTTTAGCATGAGTTACCTGGCAGATTGCCCTTCTCTGCCCCTGTCACCTTCAAGCTTGCAGTATGGGTTTTATTTTAAACACAGTCAGCAACACATGACATTAGGTGTGCCTTGAAGCCTCTCTGGCTTCCTGGTGTGCCCCCAATGGTTGGCTGATCTTGCCTGAATTCTTCTTCTTTAAGGTTTCCAAGCTAATTATCAAAAAGGAGCCAACCTCAAAATACAGGTCAGTACATGGCAATACATTTGTCCCAACCAATCCAATTCAAAACTGCTATAGAGTCCAACTCTTCTGGATTGGCCCCACAGTCCCAATTCAACATAATGGTGATTCCTGGAAACTGTCCTAGCACAGCCTGCCAGTGGCTCTCACCATCCACTTACCACATCCACTGCCCATCTGACCAATGACTGGACAGTCCTACTGGAACTAGTCATTTCTCTGAGGAATGACCCCAAAAGCAGAAAGACGAACACTGGCAAGAATGGCCATGTTAACGTGCAAAATCAAGATAGTGCGGCACGCAGCAAGACTGACTCCTAATAGAGCTCAAAACGCTGCATTGAACAGCATGTAAAAATGTCTGTCGGAAGGGGAGAATGCTGGAAGACAGACCCACAGTCACCGAGGTCACTACTGTAAGGACGGACTCATCCACATTTCCGAGTTGCAAATTCAGGAAAACCACACATGCCCCTGTAACCTCGGAGATGGTTCAGAGTGAGGAAGAGACACAAGCAGAGAGAGTGGCAGCCTCTCTCGCCCAGCCTGCCCGGGGGTGCCCACTGTGGCTGTGGCACTGCCTCCACCGTCCCATCTGCCACCTCGCTATTAGCACTCAGGCAAATGACTTTCCAGAACTCGGCTTCTTATCTCTCAAATGAGGTCAGTGGACGGATGTCACATGCCCTGCAGGGTTGTCTGAGGACTCAGCAGGTCAGTCACCGGACTATATCAAATGTCCCAGCCATGGTCAAATTTGGCTGAGAAGTCACATATTTAAGGTTCACCTCACACCACCCATCACTGTACAACTCGGTGTTTCATGGAGTCAGTACTTAAGTTAGCAAAGTGATTGGGAGAGGGTAAATGAAACAAGAGCGTTAGCCAGGTGTGGTAGCACCAGCCTGTAGTCCTAGCAAGGCAGGGGAATCACAAGTCCAAGGCTAACCTGGGCTGCCTTGTAAAATTGTCCCAAGACATTTTTAAAAAAAAATTAAAATAAGACAGAAAGGACACTGATATAGCTGTCTCTTGTGAGGCTATGCCAGTGCCTGGCAAATATAGAAGTGGATGCCCATAGTCATCTATTGGATGGAACACAGGGCTCCCAATGGAGGAGCTAGAGAAATTACCCAAGGAGCTGAAGGGGTCTGTAACCCCACAGGTGGAACAACAATATGAACTAACCAGCATCCCCAGAGCTCGTGTCTCTAGCTGCATATGTAGCAGAAGATGGCCTAGTCAGCCATCGTTGGGAAGAGAGGCCCCTTGGGCTTGCAAACTTTATATGCCCCATAGAGGGGAACGCCAGGGCCAAGAAGTGGGAGTGGGTGGGTAGGGGTGCAGGGTCAGAGGAGGGTATAGGGGACATTCGGGATAGCATTTGAAATGTAAATGAAGAAAATAAAATAATTTTTAAAAGAACTGTAAAAGATTAAAATAAGGCAGATAAAGAAAATTTTTCTTAAGAAATACTGTTGCTGTTTTAATTAAGTTTTCTTTTGCTGTGAAGAGACCCCATGATCACAGCAACTCTTATGAAGGTAAACACGTATTTGGGGCTGGCTTACAGTTCAGAGACTTAGTCCATTATCGCCACGGTGGGAAACATGGTGGCATACAGGCAGACATCGAGCTGAAGGAGGAGCTGACAGTTCTACATCCAGATCCACAGGCCGCAGGAAGAGAGGGACACGGGGCATGGTTTGAGCTTCTGAAAACCCCAAAGCCCACCCCCAAGGACGCACTTCATCCAGCAAAGCCACCCTTACTCTATCAAGGTCACACTTCCTAAAGGTGAACTCCCTATGAGCCTGTGGGGGACATTTTCATTCAAACCACTACAGTTGCTGCAGTTTCGTTTTAAAAATGCATTTCCCACATTGATTTTTTTTGTTAAAATCTCTATTTGCTTTCTAAGTGCTGACCTACAACAGATGGAGTGCCTGTTTGGTTTCATTCATCTATAGCCATCATGCTGAGACCACATTTTACCTCCAATTGCTAATATTATAATACTTTGTAACCAAAAGACAGATCAAGTAGGGGTGGGCCTTCCAAAAAAGGAAAACTAGTTGGGATATGTATATATATCTGTGTCTCTCTGACTGTCTGTCTGTCTCTCCTCTCTCTCTTTCTTTGTGTGTGGGTCTGCTTCTGTCTCTCTCTCTCTCTCTCTCTCTCTCTCTCTCTCTCACACACACACACACACACACACACACACACAAAGAGAGAGAGAGACACACATACACTCTGTGTGTGTCTGTGTGTGTCTGTGTGTCTGAGTGTCTGTGTGTCTATGTCTGTCACTCTCTCTGTCTCTACATTCCCCAGTCTGGGCTGTGATTGACTTCATATATTACAATTGTACAGTTGCTACAGTCAGTGAGTGCTGCATAAAACACTTTACTAGGGTCCCACAGCTCTTTCAGATTGCCTTGGTATTTGGATAATATCCTTTTATACCTCAGAACCACAGCTCAAAAGTGGCATCATTTCTAGTACTATGTGTCCTTGGCTGCCTCTTGGTCATAGTCATTGACTCAGACTGCACCTGTTTCTGATAATGCTGACAATTCTGAAAATTACTGGCAAGATATTTTGTAGGAACTCGTCTACTATCTATTTTATATATTTTCTGATGTGTGTGAGTGTATGTGTGTGTGTGTTTGTGTATGTAATACATGTATAAGATATATATTAAAGATATAATGTATATGTATATATAAACTCTCTATATATAAACCCTTTCCTCCCCAACTTGCTTTTAGTTATCATGTTCCATCACAGCAATAGTCACCCTAAGATAGATATAGATATAGATATAGATATAGATATAGATATAGATATAGATATAGATATAGATATAGATCTTAAACTAGGGCTGTGGATTCTGTGGATTTTGAAGAAGCTTACAAATATAAAATGAGATTTACATCATGTATCAGGGCACATTTTTTTTTCATCATGATTGACCATTGTTGATGTTCACTTTGATACACTGGGATATCAGAAGAGTGCTTGTCCGCCATTAAAGCTATTCTCTTACCCTTTGGGAGAAAGACGGCCCACTTTGAAGGACCAGAGTCTGACTCCCCTCCTGAAGGGCTCAGACACTACACAGTTCATTTACAATTCTTCTAAACAGATTCGGTTGCTTTTGCCAATGTTGTCATTAGTTTATCTGTGTTAACATGAACTAATAAATGATGTATCAGTCAACACAATTTACTACTCAAAATGTTCAAATTTTGGCCATTGAAGCCTCTCACCACTGTGTGTTGTGCGCCTCTGACATATCTTTTGTCTTTTGTGGTGTTGTGGATGGGATCTAGAACCTTCACACACTAGGCAAGCACTCCAGCTTCTGACTGAAGCAATTCCCTCTTCCGAGATGACCCCAGTCTCAAGATAACCAAAAGCTAATGAGCAGAGCCATTGCTATGATTCCACACTTGTGGACTCTCTAGTCAATCCGTCTTTAGTTGGACTGTCTTCTCACCTAGCCTTCAGAGCTCCTCATGAGTATGTGGAATGTGACTTGCAAAAGTACATCTCCCCCTGCTGTAAGCGCTGTGTTTACATTCTTTGAGGGAGTTTTTGTTTTGTTTTGATAGTTTGCTGTTGTTTATTTGGTGGTCGCTTGTTTTAGCTTTGGGGATATTGGGAGATATTGTGGCTTGTTTATTTGAGGGAGGAATTTTCTTTTCTTCTTCTTCTTCTTCTTTTTTTTTTTTTTTTTTTTTTTGGTAAGTCATCAGAGAGGAGGGAAACCCAACTAAGAAAATGCCTCCATAGGAGCTAGAGAAAGTACCCAAGG
>NC_034593.1:105589370-105593078 GCF_900095145.1 Mus pahari | reverse complement strand
AAAAAGAAAGAAAGAAAGAAAGAAAGAAAGAAAGAAAGAAAGAAAGAAAGAAAGAAAGAAAGAAAGAAAGAAAGAAAGAAAGAAAGAAAGAAAATGCCTCCATAAGATCTGGCAATAGGCAAGCTTGTAGGGCATCAGTGCGGAGAGCACAGCCCACTGTGGTTCATGCTGTCCCTGGGCTGATGGTTCTATGTTCAATAAGAAAGCCAGCTGAACAAACCACGAGGAGCAAACCCCCTCCATGGCCCCTGCATCAGCCTCTACCTCTAAGTTCCAGCCCAGCTAGAGATCTGCCCGGACTTCCTTCAGTGATGGATAATGTGGAAGTGTAAGCCAAAGAAACCCTTTTCTCCCCAACTTGCTTTTGGTCATTGTGTTCCAGCACAGCAATAGTTGCCCTAAGGAAAACAGGATCGTGTAACCAACCTGGCCTGGAATTCAAACTTGACATAAGCCTCCCAAATGCTGGAATTACAAGCATTTGGTCTTTTTTAATTGCCTACCTGGTCTTTCTAAGTCTTGATATGGCCACTAGAAGCAGAAAAGCTTTCTATTTCAGTTTTCCCCTCTTTCATCTTTTATGCTATTGATGTTGCAGCTATGAAATTAATATTTAATCCAAAGCCAGGAAAATTAGTTTTATGTTTTCATCTAAGGCCTATGATCAAATTTGAATGTATCTTTGTAGTGTGAGGCAAAGGTCTGAAGTCATCCTGCTGTATGCAGATATATGGCTTTCCAAGCAGTGATGCTGAAAATGTCACATAATGTTCCTTGAGAGTGCCTTGGTAACTTATTTAAAAATGTTCATGAGCTTAAGAGACAGCAGCAGTTAAGAGCCCTGGCTGCTATGGCAAAAGACCTAGACTCAATTCTCAGCATCCACATAGAGGTTAACAACTGTCTGTAACTCCAGTTCCAGGGAATCCAATCAATACCCTCTTCTGCCCAGGTACCGGGTATGCACATGGTACAGACGTACATGCAGGAAAAATGCCCACATATAAGATAGTTTTTAAATGATCATCAATGTGAAGATTTGCTTCTGAGCTCAGATTGTGTTCAGTGAACAATAGTGAATCTATCGTTCGGCCGAGATCATGCTGCCTCTGTTGCTGTGGCTTCATAGGTTTTTACCCTGGGAGGTGCGTGTTGGTTAGTCTACGCCTTTTATATGTGCATTGTAACTGTGGGTAAGGGGCTGGCAAGATGGCTCCGTGGTTTAGAGTACCTGTTGCTCTTCCAGAGGTCCTGAGCTTGATTCCCAGTTCCCACACCAGACAGTTCCCAGCCTGTCACTCCAGTTCCCAGGGGTATTCAATGGGTAGACATCCACATGCACATTCACATACCAACATACTTACCTACATGGTGCAAATTTTTTTTAAAAGACAGTTTATGGTCAGTTTTATCAAATTCTACAAAAAGGGACAGCTGGCAGCCTGGCTGTGGCTGCGTTGACTCTATAGAGCAATTTGCGAAACATTACTATGTTTTCTGATTGAAAAACACAGTATTTTTTTTCCATTCCATTAGATCTTCTTTGATTGCTTACAATAGTGCTCTCTAGTTTTCTGTACAGACTTACATTTTTCTTAAACTTACTCTTGGGTTTTTTTTTTGTATAGTTCTATGAAGGGAACTGTATTTTTTCAGATTTCATAGTCATAACTTAACATCTAGAGATGCTGTTGGTTTCTGTGCTCCACTGGGTACCCTACCAGCTTTCTGGATGCCACCAGTTGGTTGGTGGGATGGTTTGTATATGCTCAGCCCAGGATATGGCACTACTAGAAGGTGTGGCCCTGTTGGAGTAGGTGTGTCACTGTGGATGTGGGCTTTAAGACCCTCATTCCAACTGCCTGGAAGCCAGTGTTCTGCTAGCAGCCTTCAGATGAAGCTGTAGAACTCTCAGCTCCTCCTGAACCAAGCCTGCCTGGATGCTGCCATGCTCCTGCCTTGATGATAATGGACTGAACCTCTGAACCTGTAAGACAGCCCCAATTAAATGTTGTCCTTATAAGAGTTGCCCACACTCCCTCTCCCCAAAAACAAGCCCCATTTACTCAATTCTACTGGATTATTCTGTGGTGTTAGACACATGAAGAGTAGTGGGGATGTGGGGATTTGTCCCTGCGTGGGAGTGAGCGTGATGAGAGAGAACAGTGCTCCTCTTGGGATTGAGGACTCCATATTTGAAGTGGAGAAACTTGGTGTTGCTACCAGAGGAGCAGCAAAGGAAAGAGGGAGAAACCTGACTAAGAGAGCCGTGTGGAAGCAAATAAGGTAAAGGAGGCATGATCCTCATCTGTTCGTTTCCATGACTACCTTATACACCTCTACAACATCAGTGTCAGTTGCTACAGAATTTTAGCTGGGCTGAGCTGGTTCACTTATGAAATTGTGCTGGTAATCTTCAAACTTATCAGTTGTTTGTCCCATCAGACGCTTGACCCGTATTTAGTCCAGGCTGTGCAGATGATTGGATTGTTGTCATTCTTCATCTACAGACTCAAAACATAATCATTTTAAAGTACCTTGGGGGGGGGGGTGTAGAGTGTAACTATAGTAGCTTTATGATCCTGATGATTTTTTTTAATATAAAAGATGGATCTTCCCAGTTACAATCACAAAATTAAAACCAGTATTTAAAGTGGAGAAGTATTAAAATATTATGGACAAAAAAAAAAAAAAAAGAGTTGCCTTAGTCATGGTGTCTGTTCACAGCAGTACAACCCTAAGACAGTTGGTCAGTGGGACTCTTAGGTCTGTCTACAGAGGTGGTCACGGTATCTATGGGCTCTTGCAGCCTTGACTACGCAGTACCAAGTGGAGAGACCAGACGCTCTTTTTCCCCCCGTACTGCATCTTAGAAAGAGGTGTTCAGTCATTGACCACCAAGTATAAAGTTACAAACTCTTTTCACATCAGGACTCAACCAGAGACTCAAGCAAGCAGGAATTAGGGTCCCACACTCCAGACATTTTTCCAAAGGATCTTCTCAACCTATACTTGGGGCTGCTGCTTTCTAAGCCGTGAGTCCTCCAGGTTCCTATACCAGAAAACCTCTGCTGGGTCCCAACGTCTAGCAGCGTGCTGGCTGACACTATCTTATCATGATAGAAGCAAAACAGGGCCCTGGGTCCAAAACAGAGATTTTTTTTTCCTCCTCTGAGTATATATTCCTTTCCAGAACCTTCTTACATCTGCCCACTCTAGAAACGAACAGTTCCAGTGTTTACACCAGTCGTCTGTCTGTTTGTGGGACTCAGCAAAATACTCGATGTTCAAAAAGTAATGTCAGTGAACATCATGTACTTAGAATGCATGGTTTCAGGAAATCTACTCTGATCATTCAGAACAAATCATTCAGGGCCTGAATGGAAACCTAAAAGGTTACTGAGGTCCACACAGGGAAGCAGAACATGGTCTAGTTACTTTTTTTATGTGAATACACTGTCCTATGAAAAGACAAAACCATCTTAAAATAGACAGTCCTTGTCACTCATCTTGTGCATCTACCAAGTTCCAAGACTCGATTTTTGTCAGGTCGAAATAAAAATGCACACCTGTGGGGAATTGCAGGCTGGTCTCCAGTTGAGCTGAGGTCTGAACCCCAAAGGGTGAAAATTCACCTACAGGATGGTAGGCATTCTCTCATGCTCCTGGAACTCTGGCTCCTGCCTAAGTTACTGCCCGCCCCCCCCC